>NC_061514.1:10702006-10722442 GCF_022539505.1 Lolium rigidum | reverse complement strand
TCACTCCGACCAATAACCAATAGCGGGATCCGGAGATCCATAATGGCTCCCACACATTCAACGATGACTTCGGTGATCGAATGAACCATTCACATATGATACCAATTCCCTTTGTCACGCGATATTTTACTTGTCCGAGGTTTGATCATCGGTATCACTCTATACCTTGTTCAACCTCGTCTCCCGACAAGTACTCTTTACTCGTACCGTGGTATGTGGTCTCTTATGAACTTATTCATATGCTTGCAAGACTTAGACGACATTCCACCGAGAGGGCCCGGAGTATATCTATCCGTCATCGGGATGGACAAATCCCACTGTTGATCCATATGCCTCAACTCATACTTTCCGGATACTTAATCCCACCTTTATAACCACCCATTTACGCAAGTGGTGTTTGGTGTAATCAAAGTACCTTTCCGGTACAAGTGATTTATATGATCTCATGGTTATAAGGACTAGGTAACTATGTATCGAAAGCTTATAGCAAATAACTTAATGACGAGATCTTATGCTACGCTTAATTGGGTGTGTCCATTACATCATTCATATAATGATATAACCTTGTTATTAATAACATCCAATGTTCATGATTATGAAACTAATCATCCATTAATCAACAAGCTAGTTTAAGAGGCATACTAGGGACTTCTTGTTGTCTACATATCACACATGTACTAATGTTTCGGTTAATACAATTATAGCATGATATATAAACATTTATCATAAACATAAAGATATAAATAATAACCACTTTATTATTGCCTCTAGGGCATATCTCCTTCACGGTCTTCTTTGTGCGAACCATGACATGTCTTCTTTGTGCGAACCATGACAGAGTAGGCTGTGTGTGTACCATAATGGTGGGCTTTGCCAAAAATTGCGACGACGGGGGAGGAGGGTCTGTAGTCTGGCCGAAGGAAGGCGTAGAGACCAGACGTCGACAGGAAGTTAGACACAAATTTTTAAATATTGTACCGTTGGAGTGTCGCAGATGAAAAAGAGACGAACAAGATTAAAAACTCGCCGTAAAATATTCACACACGATAACATTAGTCATCGTCGTGTGCGATGAATGCCCTATACGTTGACCTTTATTTCTAAACAACATGTTTGTGAACTTTTCCCGACAACCCTGAAATAACTTTCATGTGTTTTATGCCTTCGTGTGGGTATGCTTAAAGACAAAGCACATGATTCGTGTTTTGTGGCGTCAGCGTTCCGCCGCACAACACACGGAATATCAGCGAGGATTTTAAGAGCAAGTACAATAAATTCTAGTTAGCTGGATATAAGGATTAAAATAGTATATTATTGCTTAGTTGGAGGAGAGAGAGGGGGAGAGAGAACGAGAGTGAGTTCTTATGCAAGAGCCAGCTCTAGCACGTGGACATTTTATGAGAGTGAAAGGTGGGCCATACATTGATAAAGTACTACATTTTATAGTTCACAATTGTATATGTTCGCTCTAAGTTAGCTATAGATAACATGACACTTGGCTTATAGCCAGCAGTTGGCTACACTATTGAAATTGCTATGATATACCCGATCTATATTAGTGTATACAATTATTACGGATGGGGGAGTATCCATATTAGCTGTATACATGCATTCTAGAGTAGTCCACATTTGATATCACAAAAATTCACCTGCCGTTTCATTTCAGAAAAAAAAGGCGAGCACATTACCATCTCTGAACTTAAATGGTTGCTGTTGTACAACGGGCTTTGATTACAATGTGGTTTGAGTAGCGAGGAAGGTTTGTGTAGCCGGTAGCAGTACGTGAGCGGCATTGAATCCCGTAACAGATGCACGGGCTGACGCAACCGATTCTCCGACGGGCCTTTTCCCCGTACAAGAGCAACCAAATCGAGCAGTACCGGGGACGTTCAGTCGAGTACACAACACAGTCACAGCTACCTGTACGATCCCCTCGGATTTACGCCACCGACCGACTGATCAAATCATCACCGATCACCGGAAATCTGGAGGCGGCGACGTCTCAGAAGGATCCTCGATGAGGACGATGATGATTGATGATGATACGACGCGTACGTGGACGAACGTACGTACGGGCCTGTGTGTTGTGTTGATCCGTGGTGTGAGGAGATGCGATACGATACGATACGGCATCACGAGCGGACTGTCGTTCGCAGCAGCGAGGAGGCACATCAATGAGACGTCGGCGTACACGTACACGGCGCGGCGGTGATTCCAGGGATCACGTACCGTGTGCTCCGGCAAATCGAGCTATCAAATCGCGGGATTTGCAAATCGAGTCAGGCTCTGGCAAATTAACTCTAGCAAGCAGATGTCGGATATCCGTCTGGTTCGATAATGACCGCTGGTATCCGATTTTTAGACCAGACAATTGTTTAGACCGGACCACTAAAAGAAGCCGGCCTAGGGTGCTGAAAATTTGGCGCGGAAAACCGGATATAGCCGGTTCTGCCCCTCACATTTCCAGCAACATGAGTTGGCAGGAGTGAACTTTCATATCCGGATCAAAGCTCTCGCACCTCGTTAAGCCACCTAGTGGCCACCATGGACTTCACCGACCACCCGATCTGCTCCCCCGAAGGGTTAGTCGGTACCACCCAACCTTTTGCCGTCGTCGTCTCGAGGACAGCACCATAACCAACCGCATCTGAGGTAAAGAGGAACCACCGTGGCAACCACATTGTACAGGGAAGCTTTACTGTTGCAGCCACGAGCTCCGGGGCAATGCCCACGTAGACGGCGGCGACCACCAACGGTAGCGAAGCAGCACCTTCCAGGGTGTGCACAAAATGCAAGCTGGTCGGACCACCCAATCAAAAGAAGTTATAGCCGCGAGGACGAGTGCCTAGTCGACCTCCAACACCGTCGGTGGCTCAGGGAGCCGATATCAACGAGGACGCCTCCATTTCGACCCAACGTTCCAACACCGCTACCGCTTCGAGTGCGAGAAGGAAGCCTGATGAAGAAGATTACCCGTCATGTGAAATTTGAGAAATTCCATTCCATTTACACAAGAAGTGCTGACCCCGAAGAGTTTAGAATCAAAGGGGGTTTGAGGGTGTCCTAGCCGGCTCCCATGGCCACAAAAATCCAGCGGCAACGAGGTAAAATATCTTCCCATTTTACCTAAATGGTGTCGATTTGATCACATTTTTATTCTCTTGGTAATTGACTTTCTCAGCTTCGAGTAGCGTACAGTTCCTACCTTGTGCGTGGATATGCTGGAGGAGAATGAGGTGGGCATTGGTACCGAACCACTTCACAATTATGATGTTGGTCTTGGTGTTAGAGAGTGGGATACGGTGGGTCTGACATGGAGAACAATGATGAGGTGGATATGGAGCTGGAGGAGATTGGAAAGGAGGCGTCCGTTATTGCGTCTCAACCAAAAGGAAAAGCAATACCAAGTGCAAATCAAACGGAGCTGGAGGAGCTCCGTTTGTTGAAGGCGTCGGAGGCGGTGCCATTCGACGTTGGCAGGTGGAAACAATCAAATCAGCAAGAAATATTGGCAACAAAATGAGGACAAGTTTCATTGTTTGATGTCGTGCACATCTACCCGCACATCGAGATCACTTGAAGGGACGCAAACCGAGCAAAGTCATAGCCGTTGGAGTCTTGAAGCAAGTGAGGAACGCATGCACCTCCAAGTGGATGCACATTTGACGACAATGTTAGTTTGATTTGATCATTTTATTCCAGTTGGTTTGTGTTACTGCTCATTACAAGGAATTGTGTTCGCTTCGCTTGGCATGGTTTTTGGCTGTGAGAAAAGCTTTGATCCGGAAGTAGTACTTATTAGTTGCGTTGTAATTTTTGTTGGAAACTTAAGCTAGCACCATCTATTCATTTCATCTATTGGCTACCGGTGCTGGTTCGGGCCAGAGCAGACCCGTCATAGTTGTATCGTAAATGTTATTTAGATGGCACGATCCGGTATCGAGGATCCGCTAGAGTTTCTCTAATTGAGATCCCGAGATCTTGCCATGCATGCAAGGCAGTGACAAATTGACTGATCGTGTAGTAACTGTATTGCCACCTACACCCGGATCAATAAAGGAGTAGATCGCTCGTGAGATCACCACAGCTGTACACCAGGGCGTACTTGGAGAGCCAAATTGGCCTTTGGTGCATGCAAGGAAAGCTCGATCTCCCCGAATCATGAGTAAATTCTTTCCGGATCAGTATCGATTATACCTCCATATCAACCAAAAGATCCCCAAATTTCGATCAGCCAAATCACGCGGTACGGATCATGTACGTACGTCCCAAGAGTGCTTGGAAGAGACGAGGAAAGAGCCATTTGACGGCCATGCATGTAAGGTAACCCCGATATCACGAATCACAGCCGAATCAACACGAATCACTTCGTTTCATTTCAAACCAGAAAATAACTGAAAAAGATTTGAACTCATCCGGGGAAGATCAGAGCCGATACCGTCGTGCACTCGTGACTCGTGCATGCAGATCGATCTCCCCCACTTGCTCTCAATCTCAAACAAACAAAGAAAGAAAAAAAAAAGCACCGGCGCGGCTACAGAAAAGAAGAGCGTGAGCGCGTGACGACTGCAGAAAGCGACCGGGAAATCCCGCCGGAGATCGGCCGTTCCTGACGGGCGGGCCCGGCGAATCCGGGGGCGGATCGGCGGGTGGGCCCCGCGCGCCAGCCTAGGATCCCTTTCGAGATCTCGCAGGATTTGGCCCGCATTAATTCCCTTCTTTTTTTCTCACTCGCGCGCGCACCGCCGATATCTTTTCGTATCCGCGCCGCTGTATATATACGGCCGCGCGTCGCGGCCAGAGACCAGACCAAACCAAACCCAGCGACAAGACAACAACGAGGAAGGAAGAGCTCATCCGTTCTGCTCCGGCGAGATACTACTACTGCTCCGGCGAGAGAGGAGGAGGAGAGATTGATTTGATGGCTACGACGGCTCCCACCCCGGCTCCGGCGACCATGACCCTGCCCGCCATGGCGGTCCAGAAGGTGTCCTCCCCCAAGGCCGGCAACGACCGGAAGGTCGTCCCGGTCATGGCCCCCGACGAGGCCGTCCAGGTCCCGGAGATGCACGTGCTGGCGGTCGACGACAGCGTCGTCGACCGCGCAGTCATCGCCAAGATCCTCCGCAGCTCAAAGTACAGAGGTAAACTCCAACTCCTTTTACTCACCCAATCCAGCCGACGAACCAACAGTTCTTGCAAAATTGTTCTCCGATTCGTTCTCAATTCGCTAACCGTGCCCCTGCTCCTTCCTCCCCGCAGTGACCACGGTGGACTCTGCGACGCGCGCGCTGGAGCTCCTGGACCTGGGCCTGATCACGGACGTCAACATGATCATCACCGACTACTGGATGCCGGGGATGACCGGCTACGAGCTGCTCAAGCGCCTCAAGGGCTCCTCCGACCTCCGGGAGATCCCCGTCGTCATCATGTCCTCCGAGAACGTGCCCACCCGCATCACCCGCTGCCTCGAGGAGGGCGCCGAGGACTTCCTGCTCAAGCCCGTCCGGCCGTCGGACGTCTCACGACTCTGCAGCCGCATGATCAGATGATCACCGGCTCCGGGTCGCATAATCGATGGAGATTAATTCTTAGGATCTTTCCTTATTTTTTGTGTTCTTTTCGTGGACATAGATCTGCCGCTGCCGCATCACACAAGATGCTTAACTTTTTGTTGGGGTCCTTCTACTACTAGGAGATGATTAGATTTTAGGGTGTTAGGAGATGATGATGAGGGATCAAGCATTTGTTTGTTCGCTCCCTGAGCAAAAGATTTCGAGAAAATGAAGAAAAAAAACAGAGAATTCAGCCCAAAGAAAACAGAGTTCCTCTGAATGCTCATGTTCAGATGAGAAAGAATTTCCCCTTCTTGAATTTTCAAATTGGATCAGCACAACCTGCTGCCATGCTCATGATCTGAGTTTTGACATCAAATCCAGGGGCACAACATTTGATCGTAATCTGCTCCCTACATCAGATTATTATTGGATTTTATAGGATGGGGGACCAAGCATTTGTTTGTTCCTTCCTCTGAATGTTCTTGTGTTCATAAAAAGTTTTCCCTCTTGAATTTGCAACCTGTTGACATTCTCATGACCAGAGGTTTTTTTACATCAATCCAGGATCACAAATTTTTATCATGCTCTCTTCTCCACATGGTTCATCCACCTGTCACTCCCTGATCATCGTATTCTGTCTGCCATGCGACGCTATCCGCATCCTCCATGATTTGTTCCTCTCATGTCGACGACCTCCCCGCCTGCGCTGTTATACTATCATAACCACCATTATACTAGCAGGATCACGATCTTATTCGTACGTGCGTATCTTCGAGCACACATATACAACACAATCCGGGTTGTCTTAGGTGAGCTGTTGTTATACGATCGCCATAAACTAACGAAAAGTCCAAGCCCAGGAGCGTATATGATAATGGCCGTGTACTGTCCAAGGATCTCCGGCGAGATCTGCTTACCTGGTGGC
Source organism: Lolium rigidum (assembly GCF_022539505.1). Classification (NCBI taxonomy): domain Eukaryota; kingdom Viridiplantae; phylum Streptophyta; class Magnoliopsida; order Poales; family Poaceae; genus Lolium; species Lolium rigidum. Next base: position 10,715,959 of record NC_061514.1, on the reverse strand, counting down.
AGATTCTTCAGAAGGCGACCCTGGCCCTGCACTGTACCTGGCCCTCGATGTTTCCGACTGAATGAATTGATTGGAGAAAATATGGAGATCAGGGGCGAGATACTCCGGATTGACGCTGCAGCTGGTAGGTCGGGTCAGTTCAGGCCCTGATCTTGTAGCTTGGGGTCCTGATTTTATCGGATTTTTTCTGGCTTCTGGAATGTCAAAGTCGGATATGTATATTTGAATTGATTGGTTGGTTTGTGGAAGGCAAGTGGTAGTTTGTTGGAATAGTTCCGTTGGTTTGCTAAGAAAAGTCCACCGGCGTCAGGATACTGTGATGCTGGGACGAGGATTCTCGTTTGCTTTCTGGGTGATGATTTTGTCTGACTTTGACTTTACATTGTTATAATTTACTGCATGATGACTAAAAAATGACCGGGGATCATCTCCATTGGTCGATCACGGGTTAAACATTTCGACCTCATAAAAATATGTTCTAAAAGGTTGGATCTAAACAAATCCCTTTTTTTCTCTACCAGTATAAATACTATTTGGCGAAGATCTCGGACTTCTTGCGCTCCAATAATTCAAGCAAATTTTGAACAAGAACTCTTATAAAGGGTGGAACAAGATTATATGTAGTGTAAATCGTACACAAAGCTGAAGATTGTGTTGACATTAGTAGCAACCGTCTTTCCAAGTACTCGCTGACAATTTTCCCTCCCGTGATTCTTTTAAATATGGAACTTACTCCTTCCTCTTCATGTGTTGTGGTTTTAGTTCAAATTCGAACTAGCACCACCACAAGAATTATGAAATGGAGGGAGTAATTATAAGAATGGGTAAAACATAAGAGTAAAATCAATTAAATTAGGGTTGAGGGTACAACTTGGTTCTTGAGATGCCTTATGGCTAGACAGTTTAGTTTTTCATGTGCTATCTATTTTATCTAGTTCTAGAAGTTAAAATTCAACATTTATGTGAATATTTTTTGAAAGGAAATCTCGGTCAAGAAAAAAATGCATCTTTTGGGGAGTGGAACCGCCTTGCTTAACTTCTTGCTAGGGTTTAGGGTCCATTGTGAAATCGAGGTTGCACTGGCACTCCCATAATAATAAGAGTGAATTCCACTTTTTCCCCACTGGCTATCCATTTGTGGCACTATTTACCCCGCCAAGCGAAAATTCAAATGGATTACTCCTTTTAAAATCTTTGAACGCTTATTTTCTGATGCGTGGATATTGGGTAAGGTGTGAGGTGATGATCAAGGTTCAAAAATATCAAAACAACGTTGAGGAATTGAACGAGAAAAATGCTAATCTGGGATTAAACCATGTTCAAACTCTTCCAAATGAGATATTTTGGTAGAAGTTCTACCAAAGGAGATAATATGTGTCACAAATACATAATTAGAATTTAGAAGGTTCTAAAAAATAAAGTTGCACCAGCAGCCCGGCAGGAGGCAATGCCAGCACTAACGTGCTCTCGATACCGTTTACAGAAAAAATGGTATTTCCTCTCGGAACTAAACATCGGAGTGTTAGCGTATGTATTAGCATGTATAGTAGTTCTATTTGCTTTTGTACTCTAATTGTATTGTACCCTAACTCTTGGCCTTTGGCCCATTATATAAACACCTGGAACCCCACGTATTACCGTGAGAGGCTTCCCCCAAACCCTAGCAACCTTTCTACATGGTATCAGATTGATCTCTCCCGATCCAAAACCCTAGCCGCCGCCCTAGTCCATCTAGCCGCCGCCGGCCTCACCTTCCGCTGCAACCCACGATGGCCCTCAACTCCACATCATAGTCACTGCTTCATCATCTGCGTTTCTGCAGCATCTTCTAGACAGATTACACAGTGAGTTTGCTATGACTGATCTCGGCGACCTACACTTCTTCCTGGGAATTGCTGTTCGTCGCTCTTCTCATCGGGCTGTTTACGTCTCGGCGCCAGTACGCCGTTGATCTCCTTCAACGGGCTGGCATGTCTGATTGTCATCCCTGTACCACACCGATCGATACTCAGGCCAAGCTTTCTGACATTGAAGGTGAACTCGTCACTGATGCTACGGACTACCGGAGTCTTGCAGGTGCTCTCCAGTACCTTACTCTGACGCGTCCGGACCTTTCATACGCGGTACGGCAGATATGTCTTCATATGCATGCTCCCGCAGACAGCCACATCTTGCTCTTGTGAAGCGTGTTCTACGCTACGTTCGTGGAACCTTGGATCTCGGCCTTCATCCGTCCGCGTCCTCTTCTACGGCTCTTACCGCCTACTCCGATGCCTGACCGGGCTGGGTGTCCTGACACACGCCGCTCCACATCGGGATACTGCGTATACTATGGTGATAGCCTGATCTCTTGGTCATCTAAGAGGCAGACCACCGTTTCTCGCTCTAGTGCAGAAGCTGAGTACCGAGCCGTGGCACATGTGGTTGCTGAGTGCTGTGTTGGCTCCGCCGGCTCTTGCAGGAGCTTCATCGACCTCTCGCTTCTGCGACCGTTGTCTTCCGTGACAACGTCTCCGCTATCTACATGTCCTCTAATCCGGTGCAACACCGCCGCACCAAACACATTGAGATTGATATTCACTTCGTTCGCGAGAAGGTGTCCCTTGGGGAAGTTCGTGTTCTACATGTTCCCTCTCGCGCTTCGGTTTGCTGATGTGATGACAAAGGGGTTGCCGACTCGGTTGTTTCTTGACTTTCGGTCCGGTCTCTGCGTTCGAGAACCTCCCGCCGTGATCGCGGGGGGTGTTAGCGTATGTATTAGCATGTATAGTAGTTCTATTTGCTTTTGTACTCTAATTGTATTGTACCCTAACTCTTGGCCTTTGGCCCATTATATAAACACCGGAACCCCACGTATTACCGTGAGAGGCTTCCCCCAAACCCTAGCAACCTTTCTACATGGTATCAGATTGATCTCTCCCGATCCAAAACCCTAGCCGCCGCCCTAGTCCATCTAGCCGCCGCCGGCCTCACCTTCCGCTGCAACCCACGATGGCCCTCAACTCCACCTCCGGCGCCATCGTGTCCACCACCGCGGGCACTGTGTCTCCCGCCGGTGCTGCCCGCTCCGTCTCGCCCGTCGTCCTCTCCTTTGACGCTGGTAACTACACCAAGTGGGCGATCTACCTCCGCGCCTCGCTCGGCCGTGCCGGCCTCATCGGCCACATCGACGGCACCACTCAGGCCGCTCCTACCGATGGCGCATGGATGGCAGAGGACTACACCGTGCTCAACCATCTGCACGCGGCCATCGACGAGGACGTCGCCGACATGGTCCTCGCCAGCAACCAGACCGCCCGCCAGCTCTGGCTAGCCATCTACGAGCTCTTCTCCGCCAACAAGGCCAGCAAGGCGATCTACCTCGACAACGACTTTCGCCGGCCTGGTCCGGGGCACGTCCTCCATCACCGAGTACTGCCGCCGCCGAAGCAACTCTCCGACGCCCTCGCCGACAACGACTCCCCGGCCTCGGCCCGCGCGCTCGTCCTCAACACTCTGCGCGGCCTCGGGCCTCGGTTCTCCTCCGCGGCTACTCGTGATCTCCATGACGGACCCGCTGCCCACTTTCATCCGTGTTCGGAGCATGCTCCTCATGGAGGAGATGCAACGAGGCCAACGCGGCCGCTAACGCCGCCTCCACCGCCCTCGTCGCCCGTGCCATGCGACCGGCGCCTTCTACACCACCGTGCACGGGCACCGCCCGTCAAGGCGGGTCGTCCAACTCCGGCCGGTCTCGCAAAGGCAAGAAGAAGACCGCCACCACCCAGGCTGTCGCGCCCAACCGCGCGCCCACCCCTCGCGCCTACGGGCCCCCGGTTCCGCATCTCCCCGGCGCCGGACGGTGGCGCCCTCCTACGGGCGCCGGCATCCTCGGCCCCCGTCCTCGGGCCTACACCACCATCAACGCGCCCATGTTCCGGTCCGCGCCTCGACCTCGACATCGCCATCGCCTGCCTGGGACAACGCCGGCCTCATTGCTGCCCTCAACTCGGCTGTACCGGCGGGGTGGCCGGGTCATGGACTCGGTGCCACGTCTCACATGACGAACGACGAGGGTAACATCCGAGTTCTCCGCACCTCTATCCTCTCCACACTTTGTCATCGTTGGGAACGGTACCTCTGTACCAATCTCCTCCTATGGCTCTACCTCTTTTCGCTCTCCTTCGGTCATGTGTTTAAACTCAATCATGTTCTCCTTGTCCCACGTTTAATTCGCAATCTCCTATCTATTCGCAAATTTACTCGTGACAATTCATGTTCCGTTGAGTTTGACTCTCTTGGTTTTTCTGTGAAGGACCTGAAGACTCGTCGTGTGATCCTTCGCTGCAATAGTGAAGGGGATCTCTACACGTTTCCTGGCACCCCTCGTCGAGCACCACCCACCACCGCCATGCTTGTCTCCACCAACGCCGATCTCTGGCACCAAAGACTTGGTCACCCTGGTCGCGATGCTATGTCGGCGCTACAGAGTCTTTCTTTTATCAAGTGTAATAAACTGCGGCGGCCTCATGTCTGTCATGCTTGTCGCCTCGGCAAACATGTGCGCCTTCCGTTTAGCTCGTCTACTTCTTCGTCTAGTACCAAGTTTGAGTTGATACATTGTGATTTGTGGACATCACCAATTATTAGTAATTCCGGTTTTCGATATTACCTTGTTATTATCGATGATTACTCTCACTTTTACCGGTCCTTTCCGCTACGCCAAAAATCTAGCGTCTCCGAGCACTCTTGCTAAATTTTTCGCCTATGTACGCACTCGGTTTGGTACCACCATCCGTTCCATGCAAACGGACAACGGCACCGAGTTCCCGAACTCGTCGTTGATGATCTTCTTGCACAACACGGCACCACTCTCCGTCTGTCGTGTCCTTACACTTCTCAACAAAATGGCAAGGCTGAGCGTGCCATTCGTACCATCAACGATACAATGCGCACCATTATGTTTCATGCTCACATGCCTGAGAGTTTTTGGGCTGAAGCTCTTGCGGCCGCGACCTTTCTCCTTAATCGCCGTCCTTGCACGGCTATTGGGTCACTGATTCCGTACACACGTCTCTATGGTCGTTCTCCCAAATATGACTCGTTGCGTGTCTTCGGATGTCTATGCTATCCCAATGTTGCCTCTACGGCTGCACACAAACTTCGCCCCCGCTCGGTGCCGTGCGTGTTTCTTGGCTATCCGTCTCAACACCGTGGCTACCGCTGCTTTGATCCATCCTCCGGGAAAATAATAATCTCTCGACATGTTGTTTTCGACGAAGGTGTATTTCCGTTTCAGCTTGCAGCGACCACTTCGGGCGTGTCTACTGCCACGCCCACGCCACGGCGGCTAGACTTCCTCTTCACCGACATATGGAAGCCCGCTCCGCCCGTGCCACCCGCCCGCTCGGCTGATTCTCCACCCACGGCAGCGGGCTCGCCTGTCGCTGCCTCGCGGCAGCCCCGGCAGCCTGCCCCGGCCTCTTCGTCTGCCACGGCGGGACACAGTGCTCCCGCACCTGTCTCGCCTCGCTCGCGAGCCGCTGCCCGGCCCGAGCCTTCTGCACCCAAGACGACACGCTCTGGCCGTGTTCCTCGTCCTGTCCATCGCCTGAATCTTTCTGCTGTGGACTCCGTGGCCCCGACCGTGCCCACGACATTCCGACAAGCAATGCAAGATCCTCTCTGGCGTCAAGCAATGGCTGACGAACACCAAGCTCTTCTGGACAACAAAACTTGGTCTCTCGTTCCGCGTCCACCTCGGTGCAAATGTGGTCTCCGGGAAGTGGATTTTTCGTCATAAGTTTCACTCTGATGGCACCTTGGCTCGCTATAAGGCTCGTTGGGTTCTGCGTGGGTTCTCCCAACGCCCCGGTTTGGACTACGACGAGACTTTCAGTCCGGTTGTTAAACCAGCCATGATCCGTCTGGTCCTTCAGATTGCCGTTTCCAGCTCATGGCCGATTCGCCAGCTTGATGTGAAGAACGCTTTTCTCAATGGTCACCTGGATGAGGTTGTCTACTGTCAGCAGCCACCCGGTTTTGTTGATCCTGCTCATCCCGATCATGTTTGCCGTCTGCACAAGTCCCTCTACGGTTTGAAGCAAGCTCCTCGTGCCTGGTACCAACGATTTGCTACTTATCTCTCCACCATTGGATTTGTTGCTTCTGTGACGGATACATCACTGTTTGTTCTTCGGTCCGTCGGCGACACAGCCTATCTCCTGCTTGTATGTTGACGACATCATAGTCATCTGCTTCATCATCCGCGTTTCGCGGCATCTTCTAGACAGATTACACGGTGAGTTTGCTATGATCGATCTCGGCGACCTACACTTCTTCCCGGGAATTCGTCGTTCGTCGCTCTTCTACTCGGGCTGTTTCGTCTCGGCGCCGATACGCCGTTGATCTCCTTCAACGGGCTGGCATGTCTGACTATCATCCGTGTACTACATCGATTGATACTCTGGCTAAGCTATCTGACATTGAAGGTGAGCTCGTTTATGATGCTACGGACTACCGGAATCTTGCAGGTGCTCTCCGGTACCTTACTCGACGCGTCCGGACCTTTCATACGCGGTACGGCGAGATATGTCTTCATATGCATGCTCCCGGACAGCCACATCTTGCTCTTGTGAAGCGTGTTCTACGCTACGTTCGTGGAACCTTGGATCTCGGCCTTCATCCGTCCGCGTCCTCTTCTACGGCTCTTACCGCCTACTCCGATGCTCGGCCGGGCTGGGTGTCCCGACACACGCCGCTCCACATCGGGATACTGCGTATACTATGGTGATAGCCTGATCTCTTGGTCATCTAAGAGGCGGACCACCGTTTCTCGCTCTAGTGCGAAGCCGAGTACCGAGCCGTGGCACATGTGGTTCGTCGAGTGCTCGTTGGCTCCGCCGGCTCTTGCAGGAGCTTCATCGACCTCTCGGTTCTCGCGACTGTTGTCTTCCGTGACAACGTCTCTCGCTATCTACATGTCCTCTAATCCGGTGCAACACCGCCGCACCAAACACATTGAGATTGATATTCACTTCGTTCGCGAGAAGGTGTCCCTTGGGGAAGTTCGTGTTCTACATGTTCCCTCTGCGCTTCGGTTCTTGCTGATGTGATGACAAAGGGGTTGCCGACTCGGTTGTTTCTTGACTTTCGGTCCGGTCTCGCGTTCGAGAACCTCCCGCCGTGATCGCGGGGGTGTTAGCGTATGTATTAGCATGTATAGTAGTTCTATTTGCTTTTGTACTCTAATTGTATTGTACCCTAACTCTTGGCCTTTGGCCCATTATATAAACACCTGGAACCCCACGTATTACCGTGAGAGGCTTCCCCCAAACCCTAGCAACCTTTCTACACGGAGAAAGGTCAAGATCCCTACGCGCAGCAGACTATTGGTAAAGTCGATCCTGATCAGAAATGCAAACTCAATACTCACGAGTCGTGACCACCAGCAGCTCAGAAGTAGTACTGGTCCAGTGTGATCTTGGGTGAAAGAGAAAGGAAAAGTTAGAGAAGATCGCACGGATTGGACTGATGCGCAAAGCCGTAGCCAAGTTAAGGCATGACACGTACGTGTACGTGCAGCGCACGGCCTGTATTGCGTTCCGCGTACGTAATGCCTCCCAACTCGTACGTATCTTCGTACCACTGATGCGGCCAGTATTAGCTCCTTCAGTAAGTACTGCTTCCTGGGTGATCCTACAAAGGAGTACATCAAAAGGTGCCCGATTTATATACCATGAAGCCGGAATAGATAGTTGGGAGTAAGAGCATCTCCACTCGTCTCCCGGCGTGCCATTTTTTTACCCGGACGGCGAAAAATGGTCCAGCCGCGCCTCCGGTTCCTCGTTTTTCGCCGGATTTGGGGCTTTCATCCATCCGGCGAGCCCACGCCAACCCCGGCCTACCGGGGAACGCTCGGGGACTCCGGACGAAGCGAAAACGCGCGAAACACCAAGAAATCTCTCCCGCGCTTTCGCTTCGTCTTCGCCGCAGAGGTGGACCCGACCGGTCAGCGACACGCACATCGTCTTCCGCACACGCATCGTCTTCCGCACACGCATCGTCTTCCGCGCGCACTAAAGGCTGCCGCTGGTCAGCTCGCCGCGGACGCGTCGCATTCCACGCGGCATTTAATCGCCGGCGCCAGCCGCGCCTATATACGCCGCTCCGCTCGCCGCGACGCGTATCCCCGCTCCACTCTCCCTATCCCTCCACTCTCCCGATCCATGGCGTTCAACGACGAAGACGGGGCAGCCAACAACGGCTTCCCCCGCCGGTCGCTCCACGCGTGGGAGGGGCACCTCCTCCACCAGGCGGGGTACCCCTGCCCGCCGGACACGAGGCCTCCCGGCGGCGGATGGCGGCTAAGTGCTGGCGGCGTACTAATCCCGCCGCCGCCCCAGGGCCACGCCCTCGACGTCGCCATCGAGGAGGCTCGAATGACGATGACGGACGAAGAGCGCGCCAACCCGCGCCACCACCCCGAGAACTACACGAGGTGGAACTCGTTCTTCCTCCGGCGGTGCGAGCGGGAGCTGGCGTCCTACGACGGCCCACCGCCTCCGCCTCCGCGCAACAACGCCGCGGGTCGCCGACGTTGGTGGAGCGCGCCGAATAGGGCGTTGGAGAACGTCCTCGAGCACATCGAGGGCGGCAATTTCCCGGTGCTGACGATGCCCCCTTCATCGAGCACATCGAGGGCATCGGCCAGCCGCCGCCGGGGAAACAGCTGGCAGCCACGGCGCATGGCTGCCAGCTCGTCGTCTTCCGGATCGGCGTCGAGGTCACTCTCTAGATCGGCGCCATCCTTGGCGCCGGTGAAAAAGGAGCCGGCTTCCCCGCCGAGCAACCGCGCGCGCGGCGGCGACATCGTCATCCCCGAGCCCTCGACGGCACAAGGACGGCTCCGCCCCAAGCGCGACCACGACACCTCCGGCGAGCGGAAGCGCAAGCCGGCGAAGGGGAAGGTGGAGGAGGCCGAAAGCGCCGAGGACGCCGCCATCCTCGACGCCGTCATCGCGAGGTCCCTCCAGGACCTCGTCCCCGCTGAGAACGCCATGCCGCTCGACCAGGCCTGCGCCTGGTCGATGGAGCAGTGGGAGAAGGAGGAGGCGGAGCGGCAGGCGAGGCTCCTCGAGGACGTCGCTCGCTACCGCCGGCCTGCGACTCCTCCATCCGGCGCCGCCGTCCCCGTCGTCGACCTCGAAGCCTCCTACGATGACTTGTACAAGCCATCGCCGTCCCCGCCTCGCACCAGTGGCCGGTGGGGAGACGCCGGCCAAGGCAGCAGCCAGGCGGCTTCGGCACGGTGTTCTACGACGAAGACGGCGCAGCCAACAACGGCTTCCCCCGCCCTCCGCCGCAGTTCGACGACGACGGCTCCGACGACGATGGCAGCGACAGCGAAATGGACTACACGGTGTTCTACCGCCATTTCGGCATGTAGAGCGCCGTGTTTTAATATTTACAGTTGTATTTCGAATTCGGCCTCTATGTATGAACTTCGTCCTCTATATAGTAAATATCATTAAATTTAGTCTAAATTCGACCGTTTTTAGCCGTAGTTTGTCAAGTTTCCGTTTTTCAAATTTAGATCGCCATCTTCGCCTGAGAACGCGGCCGGGAAACTACTCCTCCCCACGCCAAATTTACGTCCAATCCGGACGTAAATTTCCCCGGATTTCGACGTGGGGAGGGAAAACGAGTGGAGATGCTCTAAGTGGCTCTGTGTACTGTGTACCAGGTGGTTAAGGGGAAATTCCAGTGCAGGGTACATTTGATTGGGATTTTAATTTTCTTTTGAATGAGTAAGGGGTACATATACGTTGCTCTGGGAGGAAACTATGATGGCGGTACCGATGATGTATCCTCCAAAGAAAAGTGTTAAGCAATGTTGCAAAAGGATCCAAATCATGTACATAATAGAACTACTTTGATTAATTTATAATTTTCCTTCTATATGTGTGAATACTTTTCATAGACAAATTACTCTAGACGACTTTTAAGGACGATTTAGTCTAATCGAAAACCCTGTTTCCGCCGGTGTTCCAACGTCTCCTCGCCTCTAGGGACTTTTCTGGCACCGGGAGGTGGGAGGAGCCATTGATCATCATTTGGGGAGAGTACTTAACTTATAATTATATGTTGTGTTTTTGTGTCCTTGCAAGCATTATTTCATACAGAAGGTGACGAGGTTGCGCCAAATAAAAAACCCGACTGCATTTATCTTTTTGATGCTGTGGGCGGTACTTCTTTTGTATTGGGTGAGCATATCGATAATTTTTTCGATAAAGGCAATATATTAATATCAAAATGATATTAATTACATCCAACCTCTGCAACAACGCATCATCCTAATGGCACTACGGATACACACAACCAAAAAAAAAAGTAAGAAACAAAAGTCCCGCTACAGTATCTACCTGATCTAGATCGTAGACACATTCGCCCGCCGTTACCGCGGCGTGACACTTCCATAGACTTCATTCCCTTCCGGAGACGTCATTCGAAGTTTGCTGTGGCGATGATAAATGGAAAAGAAAAAGGTAGGGCCCACAAATTGTGTTCCATGCCAATTTCCTAAACCAGTTGCGCGGTGGGCTATAAAACTTGTTAAAATAGTGTGTAGATACATTCAACTTATTGTAAATCTAATAAAACTTTGGTACGATGGATATTAGATCTGAAGTCCAAAGTATTGTTGTGCAAGTGAAATCAGGTTGCCTGAACATTTGGCAGTACACTAATGGCGACTGGCGAGATCTTATGGACTGCAGCAACAGCTCGGCAGGCAGCACTTATACTGACTTAAACAGCGGAGAAGAGCCAAGATCGTTGGGCCGAACAGGGTAATAAGGGCATCTCCAACCGCGCGACCCAGCGCGTCCGTTTTGGGTTGTTTGGGTGGCCGAGCGGACACGCGAACAGCGGCCTGCGCCCGCGTGTCCGTTTGGCTCGCGCGCTGCGCCCAACGCGCGGACGCAGCGCATATGAAAGAAAATAAAACAAAAATCAAAATGAAAAAGGAAAACAACAAAACATAAATTTAAACTAGTTGGTAATTAAACTTAGCCCTATTTCGGGCAATTTTACACAAAAAAAAGCCCTATATGGGCTTTAAACTATATAAAAAAAAGCAAACCCTAGCCAGTGTTTGCGAGCACGCGGTGGCCGCCGGCAGTACTACCCCAGTAGTACTCGTCGTCGTCGGCGTCGATGACGACGACGCCCCCCGGCGGCGAAGCGCTGTTCCGGCTAGAAACGCCGGAGGGCGGCGGGGACTCCGGCCAGGGCGACCACTGCGCCCTTTCCCAGGCGGAGTGCGGGTTCGGCGGGCTCGCCGGCCTGCGCAGTCGCGCCCTCCGCGCGGACTCCTTGCGGAGCTGCTCCTCCTCCTCCGCCCGGACCGCAGCCCGACGCTCCTCCTCCTCCTCCCGCGCGGCACGGCGCTCCTCCTCCTCCCGGAGCGCCGCCTGGCGCGTGTCCTCCTCCTGCCGGCGCGCCATCTCGAGGAAGGCCCACGCCTCCGCCTGGGCGTTCTCCACGGGCCTTCTCGGCCTTCTCCGCCAGGGCGGAGGCGCGCAGCGTCTCGGCGAGGTGCGGCCATTTGGCCAGCTCATCGAGGTCGCACTGCTCGCGGGACGCCGCGAGCGCCGCCTGCAGCTCCGGGTCGTCTTCATCCTCCTGCTGCTGGGCCTGCGGCAGGGGCTGCTGCTGGGGCTCGTCGATGTACAGGCCGCCGGGGCGGCGGCCTGCCCGCCTTGCAGGTGTGCACGGCTGCGCGCGAGGCTGCGCCGTCGCCGACGTGAAGCACGTGTGCCGGCGCGCATCGTGCTCTGATACGTCTCCGACGTATCGATAATTTCTTATGTTCTATGCCATATTATTGATGATACCTCCATGTTTTATGCACACTTTATGTCATATTCGTGCATTTTCTGGAACTAACCTATTAACAAGATGCCAAAGTGCCAGTTCCTGTTTTCTGCTGTTTTTGGTTTCGAAATCCTAGTAACGAAATATTCTCGGAATTGGACGAAACGAAGACCCGAGTTCCTATTTTCACCGGAAGTATCCGGAACACCCGAGAGCCGCCGGAGGGGGCCCTGTGGGCCCCGGATGATAGGGTGGCGCGGCCCGGGCCCCGGCCGCGCCGGCCTATGGTGTGGCCACCCCTTCGACCCTCTGCGCCGCCTCTTCGCCTATATAAAGCCTCCGTCGCGAAAACCACGATGCGAAGAACCACGATACGGAAAACCTTCCGGAGCCGCCGCCATCGCGAAGCCAAGATGCGGGGGACAGGAGTCTCGTTCCGGCACCCTGCCGGAGCGGGGAAGTCCCCCGGAAGGCTTCTCCATCGACGCCGCTGCCATCTCCACCGCCATCTTCATCACCGCTGCTGCTCCCATGAGGAGGGAGTAGTTCTCCATCGAGGCTCGGGGCTGTACCGGTAGCTATGTGGTTCATCTCTCTCCTATGTACTTCAATACAATAATCTCATGAGCTGCCTTACATGATTGAGATTCATATGATGATGCTTGTAATCTAGATGTCATTATGCTAGTCAAGTGGGTTTTACTTATGTGATCTCCGGAGACTCCTTGTCCCACGTGTGTAAAGGTGACCGTGTGTGCACCGTGTGGGTCTCTTAGGCTATATTTCACAGAATACTTACTCACTGTTATGAATGGCGTAGTGAAGTGCTTATTTATATCTCTTTATGATTGCAATGTGTTTTGTATCACAATTTATCTATGTGCTACTCTAGTGATGTGTTATTAAAGTAGTTTATTCCTCCTGCACGTGTGCAAAGGTGACAGTGTGTGCACCGTGTTAGTACTTGGTTTATGCTATGATCATGATCTCTTGTAGATTGCGAAGTTAACTATTGCTATGATAATATTGATGTGATCTATTCCTCCTACATATGCATGAAGGTGACGAGTGTGCATGCTATGCTAGTACTTGGTTTAGTCTTTTGATCTATCTTACACTAAAGGTTACTAAAATATGAGCATTATTGTGGAGCTTGTTAACTCCGGCATTGAGGGTTCGTGTAATCCTACGCAATGTGTTCATCATCCAACAAAAGTGTAGAGTATGCATTTATCTATTCTGTTATGTGATCAATGTTGAGAGTGTCCACTAGTGAAAGTGTAATCCCTAGGCCTTGTTCCTAAATACTGCTATTGCTGCTTGTTTCATTGTTTTTCTGCGTTACTACTCGCTGCGTTACTACTGCTGCGTTACTACTCGCTTGTTTCTTGTCCTGGGCAAAGCACTTTTCTGGTGCCGTTGCTACTACTTATTCATACCACCTGTATTTCACTATCTCTTCGCCGAACTAGTGCACCTATTAGGTGTGTTGGGGACACAAGAGACTTCTTGCTTTGTGGTTGCGGGGTTGCATGAGAGGGATATCTTTGACCTCTTCCTCCACGAGATCGATAAACCTTGGGTGATCCACTTAAGGGAAACTTGCTGCTGTTCTACAAACCTCTCGCTCTTGGAGGCCCAACACTTGTCTACAAGAATAGAAGCTCCCGTAGACATCAAGCACTTTTCTGGCGCCGTTGCCGGGGAGGAAAGGTAAAAAGGCACTCATACTACGGTCCCAGGTAAATTATTTTTCTGTTACCGTCGTGTGTGTGCTCGAAGCTATTTCCTTTAGATCCTGCAATTGCATCTTTTTGTTTCTTGTTTACACTAGTTTGGCATAATGGACAACAATGAGCTTCTTATTCTATTTCCTGATTTAAAACATGGATTGTTTGATGCGAAAATTAAAAAACCTATGAAATCTTATTTGCATCCTGGTAGTAATATTAGTATGAACGCTTTGAACACCATTGTTGATAATAATATAGAAAGTTCTAAGCTTGGGGAAGCTGGTTTTCATGATCTTTTTAGTCCCCCAAGCATTGAGGAGAAAATTTTCTTTGATGATACTTTGCCTCTTATTTATGATGATTA
>NC_061514.1:10593822-10701906 GCF_022539505.1 Lolium rigidum | reverse complement strand
GGTCAAATCCTGGTGATAACATCCCCCGAGATGGGATTGGCGGCGGCGGCGTCTCTGGAAGGTTTTCCGTATCGTGGCTCTTGGTACTGGAACTATTATCGACGAAGGCTTATGTAGGCGGAAGGGTAGGTCAGGGGGCGACGCGAGGGACCCACACAGTAGGGCCGCGCGGCCAGGACCTGGGCCGCACCGCCCTAGCGTGGCGTCGCCTCGTGCGGTGACCCAGCATACCACTGCATGTTGTAGTATACAAGTCGTTGATATGATCTTTGTGAAGGGACTTCTTCACAATTTGCCATATCCCTCAGAGTGGTACAACAGAAACATTGCAGGTCATAACACTCCATACTTTATTACAAACATTGTCTTAACAAGTTGGTATTCTCACAGGTCCTATGAGAACACCCTAAGATACTACTTAAGTACGATTACAACTCATAACTAAATATAAAGAGATCTCAACAACTTATTTAGGTAAGTTCTACGTTGCTCGGCTCTATGATGCTAGGGTATGTCACTACTCCTCCACCTCTGTGTCATCAGGTCCGTAGACTATCCCATAGTCTACTCCTTCTACTCCGCCGGTAAGATCAGGTTCCTCGTAGACCAGCTCGTAACTTCCTTCTGGTGCTCCATCGTTGATGGTCTCCACTTCCGGATCACAGTCTAGCAAGGGTGTCGAAAGAAAGTGAGTACAGAAGTACTCAGCAAGTTCTAAAAGAGTAAAAAGGTGTTTGATGCACTAGCTACGACCATTGATCAGGAAATCGCAGGTCAATGCATGTTTTGAAATCATTTCTTCAAAAGGTTGCTTTTATTATGAAAACTATGCCCGTCGCTCTTCACAGGTTGACTAGAACTTCGTGGAGTTCCTTTCCTGCCGCGTTCGCAGCTTCCTTCCCGAACAAGGAGTGATAGCCACAATTTGATACACTCTGCAGAGGTGCGTTACTTTTCCCATAAGAGATTCCACCCCTTTTGCCATCCGTAGGGACTTGCCCCCGTTCACACTTCCTTTGGTGTGAGGCCAGGTATGAAAATCCAAGCCCACACCACCTTCTCCGCTGACCGCAAACCCACCCTTTGTCCGACCATACACCCCCGTAGACTTCTCCCGATAATACGGCTTTACTCACGGTGTACTCCGGACAATCCATCATAGATCGTAGAGCTTATCATCACTAATGGATGGGGATTTAAAAGGATATCCCAACCTATTGCGGCAGTGCCTCCAACACCCCACCGGCTCTACCAATCCGTTGGCGTGCGTAAGGGAAAAGATACGGCTGGCTTCCCTGCAGCCATTATAGATCTCATGTTCAACGCGGTTTGTACGGCGCTAGAATCACTGGACGACATTGGTAATTAATCCTAGGGTGATATAACCCATGCAATGGAACCTCCACCATATCAACACATACCATGGTTCCATTACCAGCCACATAGTCATATTCATAGTTGGAAAGTAACATTTCATTTGCGATGCAGGAATGATAAGGATATAGCTTTGCATTAAATTAGTAGAAAATAATCAAGTTGACATGAGCAAGGGTGAACTTGCCTGTGGACTGCAAGATAGTGCAGTTCAATGCAGTTGATGGAACCTGGACCTCGGGTTCTGTAAGAAGCATCATTGTCCGGTAAGGACAATGTTATAAAATCCAAATAATGCAATCATGGATGTATTATTTTATGTTGAATCCCTTTACCCCGCTGAGTTATAGCAATTTAGGGTTGAGTTAAGATTTATGCCTTTGGCAGTAACTTGCAATTGATTTAAAAGTGTAAACCATTTTAATTCACATAAAGTAAGATACTTCAAAGTAAAACTACTTTACTTGGTGATTCCTTTACTCATTCCAAAAATGATTTGATATAATAGAGTTGCCTCTATATTTTTGGAATAAATAGGGATTAGAGTATTTTTCTTTGAAAAATACATTTCTCAAAAGAAATGACTTGGAATAGTAGAATTTCATTTTGAAATGTTTGAAAATAAGTATTTGAACTTATTTGAGATTTTTCCTTGAATTATAAATACAAGGAAATAATAGTTTAAAATTCCAAGTTATTATTTAAATTCTTCAAATTCATAATTTTGAATTTGTTTCATAAATTCTATTTCATATTTTATTCTGGTTAAGATTTATTTTTCATTCACTAATCCAATTTTTAATGGATTTTTAGAGTTGTATTTTATTTACTAAAAATTGGTTAAATCCTGGTCTTTTTCTAAAAAGTAAAAAGACTAAATTACCCCTGGCCCCTATTGGGCCAGCCCACTTAACTAAGGCCCAGGGACAGCCCACTAAGGCATGTCCCCTAATGGGTCGGTGGCGCCAAAGCGGCCCACCTCGCTCCTCACTCGTCTCTCTCACTCGCTTGTTCCTAACCCTAACTCTCTCGCGTCGCCTGTGGTGATGGCGTCGCCGCCATGGCCGCCGCCACTCTTCGGCCATCTCCATGCTCCCCTGCTCTAGCCACTTACCAAATCGGGACCGCCGCGTGAAGATCTACCGATCTGTCTGCGTGGTTTCCCCCATCTCTTCCTCTCCTGGCGAATCGCCCCTCTCTGGATCTCGTGGAGAATCGCCTCTGGCGATTGACGATCTCCGGCGAGCCCTCGTCCTCGCCAACGACGTGTGCGCCCCAGAGATTGACCTGGCGCGGGTGCTGCTCGCAGTACTCGTGCCGTCGTCTCTGGTGCTCTGCTACGGTGGTGTGTTCGTGTTTGCCGGCGTAACGTCGGCGCCTACCCTGGATTTGCAGCTGCTATGGCCGCGCGAGCACTGCCTCGCCATGCCCTAGCTTCTGCTTCCAGGTGCTTGTAAGTTGTTTCACCTCCTCCTTCTCTTCTCCATGCCTGTGCGCCTCCCTTGTTACTGTACTTCTTCCTCCTCATGTTCTGTTGCTCTCTGGTGATCCTGTGATCACCCAGAGCTCTGCCATGGTTGCTTAATCTTCCAATGCTTCTATCTGCTGCAAGCTCATGGCCAAAGCATCCATTTCTGGTACTGGCCAGTGTTGCCTTGCTTGCTGTACATGCTCTGTTTGCTTATCTGTTGCTCCTAGTCTTCTTTAATCTTGCTATGCTCTGCTGTGCTTGCTTAAGAGCTTGCTATGCCATGCTGTACTTGATTATGGGCTTGCGTGTGCTTACTGGCATGCTATGCTTGCTTGTCTAGGTGTACTGTGGTGCATCAGTGACACTTGTGAGTGCTAGTGGTGCTTGTGAAATGCTTCTGTGCTTCCTGTGCAAGCTAATGATCCATTGGATCATCCATTGCTTGTTGGCTAGCTTATCTGTGTAGCTTGAGTTGATTCAATTGATCCATTTGATCAATTAAATGTCAGTGATGGCTTACTGATCAATTCTGTGGCTAAGTGATTCATTTTCCTAGTTGATGCTGATGCTCAAGCATCACTATGCTACTACTTACTTGTGCTATTGCTTGCTCTAGCTTACTGGACTTGATCCAGTGGCTGTGATGCAGTGATTGGTGCCAGGTTGCTCTACAGTGTGCTACTGTCAATAATTAGTATGGATCTGTGATAAATTCATGCTTGAGTTAAATTGATTCATAATGAACTGCTTATGCAGTGATGATTTAAATGTCTTGCTTGTATATGAATTGGCTATGCATGATTGTTTAGCAAGCAAATGAATCTGAATCCATTTCTGGATAATGATGTGTTATAGTTGGCTTTCTTTTAAATGGTGCTAAGTGTGATGTGACCTCAGTAGCCTTGCTACTGATTGGTTGCTCACCTATTTGATTGGATCTTGTGGCTACTCAACCTTTGCTTGCATATTTGGAAATCATACTAGATATGAATGTCAATATGCTTGCCTGATGAAATCTAGGGTTTACTGATGGTTACTAGCTTAGGATTTACTATGTAGTCTGTATTAGCTGCTAATCCTTGCAACACATCTACTGGTGCTATCTGTGCATATGATCTGGCTAGTGTGTGCATCTGTGCATGGTTGCTAGCTTCTGTGTACAAGATCTGTATCTAGATGATTTCCATTTTTAGTGGCTTTTAGACTGGCAGTAATCCTTGGTGAAAACCAAGTGATGATCTACCCACTTGAGCATCTGCTCAATCCCATGATTATATCATGCATATTGTATGGATCAGATCCATTGGATCTGTCCAGGAACTTGGTATACCTTGTTCCAGCTCCTAGTATGAGATGTTTTGTTGTTGCAGAGTTGTGGTTTTGTGCACAGCCCTTCACCTCCAGGTTCTGGTTGATCTTCTCAGGTCACCATGATTCCTGGTGGCTAAGTGGTTGTGTGTTGGTGTTGTTCTTGAGTATGAACTGGATGAACTTGTGTTGGCTCTAGCTTCACCCTTACCTGGTGAATTATCCTATCTGTCGACTGTCAAGGTTCTAGGGTTTGTGTTCTATTTATATGCTCCCTACTTCTACTCTGGCCATGACACACAAGGTCTGGTTACTTTGTGACTCATCCATTGCATTGCCTTGCTGTTGCTTGGTTAGCAACAACCCTCATAGGCTGAAACTTGAGCCCCTGTGGCTGCTCAGTTTTGGTATGCCTTGGTCTTATCTTGTGCTGTCCAGGAATTTGGACAAGCACAAGTGTGCAGTGACAGTTTCACTGTCCAAACTGAATTTCTGTGATTTGTGCTAACTGTCCAAGAACTTTGCTAACACTTACATTCTGGTCTAGCACTTGTTATTTAATTTGCAGGTTTGAATTATGGCCAGAAGATCATCCTCAAGCCACTTAGTCTAAGTTTTAGTTTAGAACAAACTTGTAATTTTCCTTTTTATTTCTGTTTATTATATCTCAATTCTTGTATCAAGAATATTGTAAAGACTTTGTAATTTGTGTTATGTATCAATAAAGCTCAAGTTTTATTCATGAGCTATTGTCTTATGTAATATTTATATTCTTGATTAAATATTGTATTTGAGATTCTATTTGAAATTCAAAGTCATTTGAATTTATAAGTTGTGTTTGAATTATGAATTCATTCTGTATTGTGTGATGCTTATTGTTTAAGGTGTTAACACTTGTCAAATGCAATCAATTCCCAAATCAATAAAATACAAAAGAGATCATGTCGAAATTGCCCTAACTCACATTGCCTAACCCTAAGTGCAAACTGAGAGAGAACCTCGATCCCTCTTAGGTTTAGTTGCAATAAGGCGCGAAAATTTCCCCCGTTTTGCGATGAAATGCACATCCCATTTCTAAATCTACCCTTCGTTGTTCCTATGTTCTGGGTTATTACACCTCGTCGCCCCACTTCGTTTCCCTTTCGGTGTTCTGGAAGCTTCGTGGAAAAATAAGATCCTGGGCGTTGATTTTGTCCAATTCCGAGAATATTTCCTTACTAGGATTTCTGAAACCAAAAACAGCAGAAAACAACAACTGGCTCTTCGGCATCTTGTTAATAGGTTAGTGCCGGAAAATGCATAAATATGACATAAAGTATGTATAAAACATGTAGGTATTGTCATAAAACAAGCATGGAACATAAGAAATTATCGATACGTTGGAGACGTATCAAGCATCCCCAAGCTTAGTTCCTACTCGTCCCGAGTAGGTAAACGATAACAAAGATAATTTCTAAAGTGACATGCCATCATAATCTTGATCAATACTATTGTAAGCACATGTAATGAATGCAGCGATTCGAAAAAATGGTAAAGACAATGAGTAAACAACTGAATCATATAGCAAAGACTTTTCATGAATAGTACTTTCAAGACAAGCATCAATAAGTTTTGCATAAGAGTTAACTCATAAAGCAATAAATTCATAGTAAAGGCATTGAAACAACACAAAGGAAGATTAAGTTTCAGCGGTTGCTTTCAACTTGTAACATGTATATCTCATGGATAATTGTTAATACAGAGTAATATGATGAATGCAAATATGCAAGTATGTAAGAATCAATGCACAGTTAACACAAGTGTTTGCTTCTAAGGTGGAAGGAAATAGGTAAACTGACTCAACATAAAAGTAGAAGAATGGCCCTTCGCAGAGGGAAGCATTGATTGCTATATTTGTGCTAGAGCTTTTATTTTGAAAACATAGAGAGAGCATAAAAGTAAAATTTTGAGAGGTGTTTGTTGTTGT
The DNA here is from genome assembly GCF_022539505.1 of Lolium rigidum. Lineage (NCBI taxonomy): Eukaryota > Viridiplantae > Streptophyta > Magnoliopsida > Poales > Poaceae > Lolium > Lolium rigidum. Next base: position 10,695,787 of record NC_061514.1, on the reverse strand, counting down.
CAACGAATGGTAGTGGGCACTTAACCCCCTTGCCAGACAAACCTTCAAAGAGCGGCTCCCATGAAACATTTTTATTTTTGGGTGGCACTCCTTCCAACCTTGCTTTCACAAACCATGGCTAACCGAATCCTCGGGTGCCTGCCAACAATCTCATACCATGAAGGAGTGCCTTTTTATTTTAGTTTTGTTTAGATGACACTCCTCCCCACCTTTGCTTTCTCAAGCCATGGTTAACCGAATCCTCGGGTGCCGTCCAACAATCACATACCATGGAGGAGTGTCTATTTTTTTTGTAAAGTTATGAAGGTTAATTAATTTGGGACTGGGAATCCCATTGCCAGCTCTTTTTGCAAAATTATCGGATAAGCGGATGAAGCCACTAGTCCATTGGTGAAAATTGCCCAACAAGATTGAAAGATAAACACCACATACTTCCTCATGAGCTATAAAATATTGACACAAATAAGGGATGATAAATTTTGAATTGTTTAAAGGTAGGACTCGAGCAATTTACTTTGGAATGGCAGAAAATACCATGTAGTAAGTAGGTATGGTGGACACAAATGGCATAGTTTTGGCTCAAGGATTTATTTGCACGAGAAGTATTCCCTCTCAATACAGGGCTTAGGCTAGCAAGGTTATTTGAAACAAACACAAGTATGAACCGGTACAGCAAAACTCACATAAAAACATATTGCAAGCATTATAAGACTCTACACTGTCTTCCTTGTTGTTCAAACCCTTACTAGAAAATATCTAAACCTTAGAGAGACCAATCATGCAAACCAAATTTTAGCAACCTCTATGTATTTCTTCACTAATAGGTGCAAAGTATATGATGCAAGAGCTTAAACATGATCCTTATGAGCACAACAATTGCCAAGTATCAAATTAATCAAGACATTCTACCAATTACTACATGTAGCATTTCCCGTTTCCAACCATATAACAATTAACGAAGCAGTTTCAACCTTCGCCATGAACATTATGAGTAAAGCTAAGGACATATTTGTCCATATGCAACAGCGGAGCGTGTCTCTCTCCCACACAATGAATGCTAAGATCCAACTTTATTCAAACAAAACAAAAACAAAAACATACAGACGCTCCAAGTAAAGCACATAAGATGTGACGGAATAAAAATGTAGTTTCACTAGAGGAACCTGATAATGTTGTCGATGAAGAAGGGGATGCCTTGGGCATCCCCAAGCTTAGATGCTTGAGTCTTCTTGAAATATGCATGGATGAACCACCGGGGGCATCGCCAAGATTAGAGCTTTCACTCTCCTTGATCATATTGTATCATCCTCCTCTCTTGATCCTTGAAAACTTCCTCCACACCAAACTCAAAACAACTCATTAGAGGGTTAGTGCATAATCAAACTTCACATGTTCAGAGGTGACATAATCATTCTTAACACTTCTGGACATTGCACAAAGCTACTGAAAGTTAATAGAATAAAGAAATCCATCAAACATAGCAAAACAGGCAATGTGAAATAAAAGGCAGAATCTGTCAAAACAGATTAGTCCGTAAAGACGAATTTTTTAGGTGCACCAGACTTGCTCAAATGAAAATGCTCAAATTGAATGAAAGTTGCGTACATATCTGAGGATCACTCACGTAAATTGGCAGAATTTTCTGAGTTACCTACAGAGACTACTGCTCAAATTCGTGACAGCAAGAAATCTGTTTCTGCGCAGCAATCCAAATCTAGTATGAACCTTACTATCAAAGACTTTACTTGGCACAACAATGAAATAAAATTAAGATAAGGAGAGGTTGCTACAGTAGTAACAACTTCCAAGACTCAAATATAAAACAAAAGTGCAGAAGTAAAATCATGGGTTGTCTCCCATAAGCGCTTTTCTTTAACGCCTTTCAGCTAGGCGCGTAAAGTGTGTATCAAGTATTATCAAGAGACGAAGCATCAACATCATAATTTGTTCTAATGATAGAATCAAAAGGTAACTTCATTATCTTTCTAGGGAAGTGTTCCATACCTTTCTTGAGAGGAAATTGATATTTAATATTACCTTCCTTCATATCAATAATAGCACCAACAGTTCGAAGAAAAGGTCTTCCCAATATAATGGGACAAGATGCATTGCATTCGACATCCAAGACAACAAAATCAACGGGGACAAGGTTATTGTTAACCGTAATGTGAACATTATCAATCCTCCCCAAAGGTTTCTTTGTAGAGTTATTAGCAAGATTAACATCCAAATAACAATTTTTCAGTGGTGGCAAGTCAATCATATTATAGATTTTCCTAGGCATCTTCTAACTTCCTAGGAATAGAAGTTTCACGATTTAGTTTCTCTTCTCTAGCTTTTATGAGAGCATTTGTAATATATTTTGTAAAGGCCAAATTTATAGCACTAGCATTAGGACTTTTAGCAAGTTTTTGTAAGAACTTTATAACTTCAGAGATGTGTCAATCATCAAAATCTAAACCATTATGATCTAAAGCAATGGGATCATTATCCCCAACATTAGAAAAAAATTCAGCAGTTTTATCACAAGCAGTTTCAGCAGTTTTAGCAGTTTCAAGCAGTTTTTCACACTTTGCATTAGAAGTGGAAACATTGCCAACACCAATTCTTTTACCATTAATAGTAGGAGGTGTAGCAACATTTGAAGCATTAGCATTGCTAGTGGTGGTAATAGTCCAAACTTTAGCTATATTGTTATCTTTAGCATTTTCTTCTTTTTCCCACCTAGCACGCAATTCGGCCATCAATCTTATATTCTCATTAATTCTAACTTGGATGGCGTTTGCTGTAGCAAATGACTTAATATCTTTATTTTCATTAGTCATAACTTTCGATTTCAAAAGATCAACATCAGCAGCAAGACTATCAACTTTAGAAGCAAGTATATCAATTTTCCCAAGCTTTTTTTCAACAGATTTGTTAAAAGCAGTTTGTGTACTAATAAATTATTTAAGCATGGCTTCAAGACCAGGGGGTGTATTCCTATTATTGTTGTAAGAATTCCCATAAGAATTACCATAACCCTTACCATTATTATAAGGATATGGCCTATAGTTGTTACTAGAATTGTTCTGATAAGCATTGTTGTTGAAATTATTATTTTTAATAAAGTTCACATCAACATGTTCTTCTTGGGCAACCAATGAAGCTAACGGAACATTATTAGGATCAACATTAGTCCTACCATTCACAAGCATAGACATAATAGCATCAATCTTATCACTCAAGGAGGAGGTTTCTTCGACGTGAATTTACCTTCTTACCTTGTGGAGCTCTTTCCGTGTGCCATTCGTAGTAATTAATCATCATATTATCAAGAAGCTTTGTTGCGTCGCCTAGAGTGATGGACATAAAGGTACCTCCAAGCAGCTGAATCCAATAGGTTCCGCGAGGAAAAATTCAATCCTGCATAAAAGGTTTGGATGATCATCCAAGTAGTCACTCCATGGGTAGGGCAATTTTTAACCAAAGATTTCATTCTTTCCCATGCTTGGGCAACATGCTCATTATCCAATTGTTTAAAATTCATTATGCTACTTCTCAAAGATATAATTTTAGCAGGAGGATAATATCTACCAATGAAAGCATCCTTACATTTAGTCCATGAATCAATACTATTCTTAGGCAAAGATAGCAACCAATCTTTAGCTCTTCCTCTTAATGAGAAAGTAAACAATTTTAATTTTATAATGTCACCATCTACATCCTTATACTTTTTCATTTCACATAGTTCAACAAAATTATTAAGATGGGCAGCAGCATCATCAGAACTAACACCAGAAAATTGCTCTCTCATAACAAGATTCAGTAAAGCAGGTTTAATTTCAAAGAATTCTGCTGTAGTAGCAGGTGGAGCAATAGGTGTGCATAAGAAATCATTATTATTTGTGTTTGTGAAGTCACACAACTTAGTATTTTCAGGAGTACCCATTTTAGTAACAATAAATAAAGTAAATTAGATAAAGTAAATGCAAGTAGCTAATTTTTGTGTGTTTTTAATATGGAGATTGCAAACAAGATAGTAAATTGCATTAAGGTACAGACAAGGGCTGTACTGGAAAAGAAGTGTCCCATGAGGAGGGAGTAGTTCTCCCTCGAGGCAGGGTGTCCTAATTAGCTTGGATTTGCTGGATTATCCTCCGGGAGATGATTCCCCTCTACGGCAGGGTGCCGGAGGCGATCTCCTGAATCCCCCGAGATGGGATTGGCTGCGGCGGCGTCTCTGGAAGGTTTTCCGTATCGTGGCTCTCGGTACTGGAACTATTATCGATGAAGGCTTAAGTAGGCGGAAGGGTAGGTCAGGGGGCGACGCGAGGGACCCACACAGTAGGGCCGCGCGGCCAGGGGGTGGGCCGCGCCGTCCTGGCATGTCGCCGCCTCGTCGCCCCACTTCGTTTCCCTTTCGGTGTTCTGGAAGCTTCGTGGAAAAATAAGATCCTGGGCGTTGATTTCGTCCAATTCCGAGAATATTTCCTTACTAGGATTTCTGAAACCAAAAACATCAGAAAACAACAACTGGCTCTTCGGCATCTTGTTAATAGGTTAGTGCCGGAAAATGCATAAATATGACATAAAGTAAGTATAAAACATGTGAGTATCATCAATAAAGTAGCATGGAACATAAGAAATTATAGATACGTTTGAGACGTATCAAGCATCCCCAAGCTTAGTTCCTACTCGTCCCGAGTAGGTAAACGATAACAAAGGTAATTTCTGAAGTGACATGCTATCATCATCTTGATCAATACTATTGTAAGCATATGTAATGAATGCAGCGATCCAAAGCAATGGTAAAGACAATGGTTAAACAACTGAATCATATAGCAAAGACTTTTCATGAATAGTACTTTCAAGACAAGCATCAATAAGTCTTGCATAAGAGTTAACTCATAAAGCAATAAATTCAAAGTAAAGGCATTGAAGCAACACAAAGGAAGATTAAGTTTCAGCGGTTGCTTTCAACTTGTAACATGTATATCTCATGGATAGTTGTCAACATAAAGTAATATAATAAGTGCAATATGCAAGTATGTAGGAATCAATGCACAGTTAACACAAGTGTTTGCTTCTTGAGATGGAAGGAAGTAGGTAAACTGACTCAAAATAAAAGTAGAAGAAAGGCCCTTCGCAGAGGGAAGCATTGATTGCTATATTTGTGCTAGAGCTTTTATTTTGAAAACATAAAGAGAGCATAAAAATAAAGTTTTGAGAGGTGTTTGTTGTTGTCAACGAATGGTAGTGGGCACTCTAACCCCCTTGCCAGACAAACCTTCAAAGAGTGGCTCCCATGAAACATATTTACTTTTGGGTGGCACTCCTTCCAACCTTGCTTTCACAAACCATGGCTAACCGAATCCTCGGGTGCCTGCCAACAATCTCATACCATGAAGGAGTGCCTTTTTATTTTAGTTTTATTTAGATGACACTCCTCCCCACCTTTGCTTTCTCAAGCCATGGCTAACCGAATCCTCGGGTGCCGTCCAACAATCACATACCATGGAGGAGTGTCTATTTTTGTAAAATTATGAAGGTTAATTAATTTGGGACTGGGAATCCCATTGCCAGCTCTTTTTGCAAAATTATTGGATAAGCGGATGAAGCCACTAGTCCATTGGTGAAAGTTGCCCAACAAGATTGAAAGATAAACACCACATACTTCCTCATGAGCTATAAAACATTGACACAAATCAGAGATAATAAATTTTGAAGTGTTTAAAGATAGCACTCAAGCAATTTACTTTGGAATGGCAGAAAATACCAGGTAGTAGGTAGGTATGGTGGACACAAATGGCATAGTTTTTGGCTCAAGGATTTGGATGCACGAGAAGTAATCCCTCTCAATACAAGGCTTAGGCTAGCAAGGTTATTTGAAACAAACACAAGTATGAACCGGTACAGCAAAACTCACATCAAAACATATTGCAAGCATTATAAGACTATACACTATCTTTCTTGTTGTTCAAACCCTTACTACAAAATATCTAGACCTTAGAGAGACCAATCATGCAAACCAAATTTTAGCAACCTCTATGTATTTCTTCACTAATAGGTGCAAAGTATATGATGCAAGAGCTTAAACATGATCCTTATGAGCACAACAATTGCCAAGTATCAAATTATTCAAGACATTATACCAATTACCACATGTAGCATTTCCCATTTCCAACCATATAACAGTTAACGAAGCAGTTTTAACCTCCGCCATGAACATTATGAGTAAAGCTAAGGACATATTTGTCCATATGCAACAACCGAGCGTGTCTCTCTCCCACACAATGAATGCTAGGATCCATTTTATTCAAACAAAACAAAAACAAAAGCAAACAGACGCTCCAAGTAAAGCACATAAGATGTGATGGAATAAAAATATAGTTTCACTAGAGGAACCTGATAATGTTGTCGATGTAGAAGGGGATGCCTTGGGCATCCCCAAGCTTAGATGCTTGAGTCTTCTTGAAATATGCAGGGATGAACCACCGGGGCATCCCCAAGCTTAGAGCTTTCACTCTCCTTGATCATATTGTATCATCCTCCTCTCTTGATCCTTGAAAACTTCCTCCACACCAAACTCAAAACAACTCATTAGAGGGTTAGTGCATAACCAAAATTCACATGTTCAGAGGTGACACAATCATTCTTAACACTTCTGGACATTGCACAAAGCTACTGAAAGTTAATGGAATAAAGAAATCCATCAAACATAGCAAAACAGGCAATGTGAAATAAAAGGCAGAATCTGTCAAAACAGAACAGTCCGTAAAGACGAATTTTTTAGGTGCACCAGACTTGCTCAGATGAAAATGCTAAAATTGAATGAAAGTTGCGTACATATCTGAGGATCAATCACGTAAATTGGAAGAATTTTCTGAGTTACCTACAGAGACTATTGCTCAAATTCGTGACATCAAGAAATCTGTTTCTGCGCAGCAATCCAAATCTAGTATGAACCTTACTATCAAAGACTTTACTTGGCACAACAATGAAACAAAATTAAGATAAGGAGAGGTTGCTACAGTAGTAACAACTTCCAAGACTCAAATATAAAACAAAAGTGCAGAAGTAAAATCATGGGTTGTCTCCCATAAGCGCTTTTCTTTAGCGCCTTTCAGCTAGGCGCGGAAAGTGTGAATCAAGTAACATCAAGAGACGAAGCATCAACATCATAATTTGTTCTAATGATAGAATCAAAAGGTAACTTCATTCTCTTTCTAGGGAAGTATTCCATACCTTTCTTGAGAGGAAATTGATATTTAATATTACTTTCCTTCATATCAATGATAGCACCAACAGTTCGAAGAAAAGGTCTTCCCAATATAATGGGACAAGTTGCATTGCATTCAATATCCAAGACAACAAAATCAACGGGGACAAGGTTATTGTTAACCGTAATGCAAACATTATCAACCCTCCCCAGAGGTTTCTTTGTAGAGTTATCAGCAAGATTAACATCCAAATAACAATTTTTCAATGGTGGCAAGTCAAGCATATTATAGATTTTCCTAGGCATAACGGAAATAGTTGCACCAAGATCACATAAAGAATTACAATCAAAGTCATTGACCTTAATCTTAATGATGGGCTCCCAACCATCCTCTAACTTCCTAGGAATAGAAGCTTCACGGTTTAATTTCTCTTCTCTAGCTTTTATGAGAGCATTTGTAATATGTTTCGTAAAGGCCAAATTTATAGTACTAGCATTAGGACTTTTAGCAAGTTTTTGTAAGAACTTTATAACTTCAGAGATGTGACAATCATCAAAATCTAAACCATTATGATCTAAAGCAATGGGATCATTATCCCCAACATTAGAAAAAAATTCAGCAGTTTTATCACAAGCAATTTCAGCAGTTTTAGCAGTTTCAGGCAGTTTTTCACGCTTTGCATTAGAAGTAGAAACATTGCCAACACCAATTATTTTACCATTAATAGTAGGAGGTGTAGCAACATGTGAAGCATTAGCATTGCTAGTGGTGGTAATAGTCCAAACTTTAGCTACATTATCTTTAGCATCTTCTTCTTTCTCCCACCTAGCACGCAATGCGGCCATCAATCTTATATTCTCATTAATTCTAACTTGGATGGATTTTGCTGTAGAAAATGACTTAATATCTTTATTTTCATTAGACATAACTTTCGATTTCAAAAGATCAACATCAGCAGCAAGACTATCGACTTTAGAAGCAAGTATATCAATTTTCCCAAGCTTTTCTTCAACAGATTTGTTAAAAGCAGTTTGTGTACTAATAAATTATTTAAGCATGGCTTCAAGACCAGGGGGTGTATTCCTATTATTGTTGTAAGAATTCCCATAAGAATTACCATAACCGTTACCATTATTATAAGGATATGGCCTATAGTTGTTACTAGAATTGTTCTGATAAGCATTGTTGTTGAAATTATTATTTTTAATAAAGTTCACATCAACATGTTCTTCTTGGGCAACCAATGAAGCTAATGGAACATTATTAGGATCAACATTAGTCCTACCATTCACAAGCATAGACATAATAGCATCAATCTTATCACTCAAGGAGGAGGTTTCTTCGACAGAATTTACCTCTTACCTTGTGGAGCTCTTTCCGTGTGCCATTCAGAGTAATTAATCATCATATTATCAAGAAGCTTTGTTGCGTCGCCTAGAGTGATGGACATAAAGGTACCTCCAGCAGCTGAATCCAATAGGTTCCGCGAGGAAAAATTCAATCCTGCATAAAAGGTTTGGATGATCATCCAAGTAGTCAGTCCATGGGTAGGGCAATTTTTAACCAAAGATTTCATTCTTTCCCATGCTTGGGCAACATGCTCATTATCCAATTGTTTAAAATTCATTATGCTACTTCTCAAAGATATAATTTTAGCAGGAGGATAATATCTACCAATGAAAGCATCCTTACATTTAGTCCATGAATCAATACTATTCTTAGGCAAAGATAGCAACCAATCTTTAGCTCTTCCTCTTAATGAGAAAGTAAACAATTTTAATTTTATAATGTCACCATCTACATCCTTATACTTTTTCATTTCACATAGTTCAACAAAATTATTAAGATGGGCAGCAAGCATCATCGGAACTAACACCAGAAAATTGCTCTCTCATAACAAGATTCGAGTAAAGCGGGTTTAATTTCAAAGAATTCTCGCTGTAGTAGCAGGTGGAGCAATAGGTGTGCATAAGAAATCATTATTATTTCTGTTTGTGAAGTCACACAACTTAGTATTTTCAGGAGTACCCATTTTAGCAATAGTAAATAAAGCAAACTAGATAAAGTAAATGCAAGTAACTAATTTTTTGTGTTTTTAATATGGAGATTGCAAACAAGATAGTAAATAAAGTAAAGCTAGCAACTAATTTTTTTGTGTTTAGTTTTAGTGCAGCAAACAAAGAAGTAAATAAAGTAAAGCAAGACAAAAAACAAAGTAGAGAGATTGGAAGTGGAGACTCCCCTTGCAGCGTGTCTTGATCTCCCTGGCAACGGCGCCAGAAAAAGCTTTGCTGCTTGTGACGGTAAAGCACACGTCCGTTGGGAACCCCAAGAGGAAGGTATGATGCGTACAGCGGCAAGTTTTTCCCTCAGTAAGAAACCAAGGTTATCGAACCAGTAGGAGTCAAGAAGCACGTTGAAGGTTGATGGCGGCGGAGTGTAGTGCGGCGCAACACCAGGGATTCCGGCGCCAACGTGGAACCTGCACAACACAACCAACATACTTTGCCCCAACTTAACGGTGAGGTTGTCAATCTCACCGGCTTGCTGTAACAAAGGATTAGATGTATAGTGTGGATGATGATGTTTGTAGAGAACAGTAGAACGAGTATTGCAGTAGATTGTATTCGATGTAAAAGAATGGACCGGGGTCCACAGTTCACTAGTGGTGTCTCTCCCGTAAGATAAATACCATGTTGGGTGAACAAATTACAGTTGGGCAATTGACAAATAAAGATAGCATGACAATGCACATACAAGTTATGATGAGTAGTGTGAAATTCAATTGGGCATTACGACAAAGTACATAGACCGCTATCCAGCATGCATCTATGCCTAAAAAGTTTACATTCAGGTTATCATCCGAACCCCCTCCAGTATTAAGTTGCAAACAACAGACAATTGCATTAAGTATGGTGCGTAATGTAATCAACAAATACATCCTTAGACATAGCATTGATGTTTTATCCCTAGTGGCAACAGCACATCCACAACCTTAGAACTTTCGTCACTCGTCCTGCATTTAATGGAGGCATGAACCCACTATCGAGCATAAATACTCCCTCTTGGAGTTACAAGTAACGACTTGGCTAGAGCCTCTACTAATAACGGAGAGCATGCAAGATCATAAACAACACATAGATGATAGATTGATAATCAACATAACATAGCATTCATTATTCATCGGATCCCAACAAACGCAACATGTAGCATTACAAATAGATGATCTTGATCATGTTAGGCAGCTCACAAGATCCAACAATGATAGCACAATTAGGAGAAGACGACCATCTAGCTACTGCTATGGACCCATAGTCCAGGGGTGAACTACTCACTCATCACTCCGGAGGTGACCATGGCGGTGAAGAGTCCTCCGGGAGATGATTCCCCTCTCTGGCAGGGTGCCGAAGGCGTTCTCCTGAATCCCCCGAGATGGGATTGGCGGCGGCGGCGTCTCTGGAAGGTTTTCCGTATCGTGGCTCTTGGTACTGGAACTATTATCGACGAAGGCTTAAGTAGGCGGAAGGGTAGGTCAGGGGGCAACGCGAGGGACCCACACAGTAGGGCCGCGCGGCTAGGGGGTGGGCCGCGCCGCCCTGGCGTGTCACCGCCTCGTCGCCCCACTTCGTTTCCCTTTCGGTGTTCTGGAAGCTTCGTGGAAAAATAAGATCCTGGGCGTTGACTTCGTCCAATTCCGAGAATATTTCCTTACTAGGATTTTTGAAACCAAAAACAAGCAGTAAAACAAGAATCGGCTCTTCGGCATCTTGTTAATAGGTTAGTGCCAGAAAATGCATAAATATGACATAAAGTATGTATAAAACATGTGAGTATCATCAATAAAGTAGCATGGAACATAAGAAATTATAGATACGTTTGAGACGTATCACTGATTAATCTTCATTGTTTTGATAAGTGTTGTGTGGGTGAACCTATGCTAATGCACCGCCCTTCCTAGGACTAATACATACTTGTTATTATACCCCTTGCAAGCATCCGCAACTACAAGAAAGTAATTAAGATAAATCTAACCACAGCCTTAAACTCTGAAATCCGGCTATCCCTCCTGCATCGATATACCAACGGGGGTTTAGGTTTCTGTCACTCCAGCAAACCCGCAATTAGCAAACGAATACAAGATGTATTCCCCTAGGCCCATAAAGGTGAAGTATCATGTAGTCGACGTTCACATGACACCACTAGAAGAATAACACCACAACTTAAATATCAAACCATTGAATATTACCCAACATAATTCACTACTAACATTTAGACTTCACCCATGTCCTCAAGAACTAAACGAACTACTCATGGGACATCATATGGAACATGATCAGAGGTGATATGATGATGAATAACAATCTGAACATAAACCTTGGTTCAATGGTTTCACTCAATAGCATCAATAACAAGTAGAAATCAATACCGGGAGAGTTTCCCCTATCAAACAATCAAGATTCAAACCCTAGATGTTACAGCGGTGACGAGGTGCAGCGATGGAGATGCCGGTGATGATGATGGAGATGATGGTGATGATGATCCCAATGATGTACAGCTCGATGACGGTGACGATGGCGTCGATTTCCCCCTCCGGGAGGGAATTTCCCCGGCAGATTTCAGCCTACCGGAGAGCTCTTTTCTCTCTGGTGTTTTCCGCCCCGTAGAGGCGGCTGTGACTCTTCGCGACTATCCTCTAGAGCTTAGGTTTTCGGGATGAAGAAATACGCGAAGGAGAGGAGGCAGAGGGGGCTGTTGGCCCCCTCAGCACAAGGTGGCGCGGCCAGGCCTAGGCCCGCGCCGGCCTATGGGGGGCCCATGGTGGCCCTCCTCGGCTCCTCCTTTTGGCTATCTCCGTCTTCTGGAAAAATAAGATTTTCCGTGTAATTTCCGTCAATTGCTGATCTTCCGAAATATTGCATTCTGACGGTGCTTTTTCCAGCAGAATCCTGACTCCGGTGCGCGATTCTCCAATAATCATGAAACATGCAAAATAGATGAAATAACATAAGTATCACTTCTAAATATGAAATATATCAATGAATAACAGTAAATTATGATATAAAATAGTGATGCAAAATGGACGTATCAACTCCCCCAAGCTTAGACTTCGCTTGTCCCCAAGCGAAACTGAACTCGGTAAACAAGACCACATGTTTATGGAGTGAAGAGTCGATAAACCAAATACGGACAAGAAGCATCATATTAATTCACACAAGACATTCTAGTGAACAACTTACTCATATAATTCAACTTGAAATAAGTAGAAGGTAATCACAAATAAAGGTGCATAAGAAATCATAATTGGTGATGGCAAACTTCGTTCTTGGTCAGAGTACAATTAACAGATTGTACTTATCTATCGAGCAGCGCTCTTATGTTAAAGCTTATATGGCACAACTTGCATACTCAATCATAATAATCTTCTCATAATCATTGATAACTTTCAAAGCTATATTCATTCAGATAAAACTTGTACTAAACAAGGAATAGTAAAAGGCATGATTAAACAGATCACAATATAAATGGTTTGATTACAACAACTCAATTGCTTGCTTAAGATAGAGGGAAATAGGTTTACTGACTCAACATAAACTAGAAGATAGGCCCTTCGTAGAGGGAAGCAGGGATTAAATCATATGCTAGAGCTTTTTCAGTTTTGAAATCATATAGAGAGCATAAAAGTAAAGTTTAAGAGGTGTTTGTTGTTGTCAACGAATGGTAGTGGGTATTCTAACCCCCTTGCCAGACAGACTTTCAAAGAGCGGCTCCCATGAACTTTTTATTTTTGGGTGATACTCCTTCCAACCTTTTCTTTCACAAGCCATGGCTAACCGAATCCTCGGGTGCCTTCCAACAATCACATACCATGAAGGAGTGTCTATTTATTTTAGTTTTATTTAGAGATGACACTCCTCCCAACCTTTGCTTTCTCAAACCATGACTAACCGAATCCTCGGGTGCCTTCCAACAATCTCATACCATGGAGGAGTGTCTATTTGCAAAATTATGAAGGTTAATTAATTGGGGCTGGGAACCCCATTGCCAGCTCTTTTTGCAAAATTATTGGGTAAGCGGATGAAGCCACTAGTCCAATTGTGAAAGTTGCCCAACAAGATTGAAAGATAAAACACCACATACTTCCTCATGAGCTATAAAACATTGACACAAATAAGGGATGATAAATTTTGAATTGTTTAAAGGTAGCACATGAAGTATTTACTTGGAATGGCAGGGAAATACCACATAGTAGGTAGTTATGGTGGACACTGATGGCATAGGTTTTGGGTTAAGGTTTGGATGCACGAGAAGCATTCCCTCTCAGTGCAGGTCTTTGGCTAGCAAGGTTGATTAGCAAGCATAAGAGTTGAGGGAAACAAACAAATATACATGTGATAGAAACAATCGTGCATCTTCCTTGTAAGCACAAACAATTTTAATCTTCAGAATACTAAGCTAAGAGCTAACAAGAAAGAAAGATAATAAACTAACATATCTACATGTATTTCTCTTTTCTACTTAAACCTCAAAGTGTTGTTGCTATTGACCAATGCTAAGTTTGCCAAAACCAAATAGATTTACTCAATGCTCCCAAAGTGATACCAATACTAACAACAAGATCAATCATATAATAGAGATTGCAAACTAAAATAAGATGTGCAATATGTAAATGATAAGACTTCTCATTAATATTCCATAACGATAACTCACACCAAGGGATACATAGACAACCAACTAAAGAGAGATACTTCCACACTGCAACCCATCTTATATGATAACTTCCATACTCATGATATGACACTACTTGATAATAAAAAGGTAAAAGATAGTGATGATGTGATACCGCGGCACTCCCCCAAGCTTGGAACAAACCAAGGGGGTGCCAATACCGATGATGAATTACTCCTTCGGCGGTGGTGGTGATGAATTCTTGATAAGCTTCTTAACAAGCTCCTTTAGCTCATCAATCTCGTACGTGAGGTTGCGGATCATCTCCGAATTGTGCTCGACGCGGTTAAGAAGTATGTCCGTTGGCGAGTCCCAACTCTTAGAGTTGTTTCCCCACTCTTCAGCTTCAGGCTTCATCCTTCCTGCAGTGTTAGAACGATCTATATCCCAATTTCTAGGCACATCGCCTTGGGAATCCTTTCAATTTGACTATTGTAAATTAGATTGCGGAAGGGGTTGTAGGTGCCTGGAGGAGATGTCTTTGGAGCTAGGTAGTGATGTGGAACTTTTCCTCCGGTGCGAATTCTTGCGCTCTTCTTGGTAATGAAAGGGTTTTCCACCACCTCGATGCTTGCGACGGTGGCACGCAGATATGCACGCGAGTCTTCCTCCACTTCCTCTTCATCTTCTTCCTTGACACTCTCATCCACCTCTTTCCACTCGGGATCTTGAATATCTTCATCCGAAAGCTCCTTGCCCTTGTTGTTGGAGACCATGGTGCTTCTAGATCAAAGACAGATCTTGGCAGAAAACAGCTCGAAACAAAACACGTCGAGAAAACGATATACGGACCTCCAGGGGTCCGGGGGATTATATAGAAGAAATTTTTATGACAGGAGGAAAGTACCAGGTCGAACCAGAGTCGGAGAGGGGCAGCGAGGGGCTCTCCTCATAGGGCGGCGCGGCCAGGCTGGGGCCCGCGCTGGCCTATGGGGGCACGCCCTCGTGTGTCTCCTCCACTCCATTTCGATCTCGTAATTTTTCATATTTTCCAAAAACAGCAAAAACATTGTTCGGAAAGTTAAACGCGGACTTTTTATTACCAGTACTGTTACCTATTCAAAGTCGAACTCTGCAGAACTGTCAACTTGACCTTTGATGAAAGCTTCCGGAGTCACCACTCGAATAACATCAACATCTTCGTTATAAGAATCTCCAGAGATATAATGCTTGAGTCTTTGTCCATTCACCACTTGTGTGGCATCGCCTTGCAGAGAACTAATTTTAATTGCTCCTGAACGATACACCTCCACAATGACATATGGTCCTTCCCATTTTGAGAGTAATTTCCCTCAAAAAATCTCGAGACGAGACCGATACAATAGGACTTTATCCCCAACATTAAATTCTCTTTTGATAATTCTTCTATCATGCCATTTCTTAACTTTCTCTTTAAAGAGTTTAGCATTTTCATAAGCTTCACTTCTCCATTCATCTAGAGAACTCAATTGTAGCAATCTCTTCTTACCGGCAAGTTTAGGATCTTTATTTAGTTCTCTTACAGCCCAATAAACTTTGTGCTCTAGTTCTAAAGGTAAATGACAAGCTTTCCCATAAACCATTTTCTAAGGTGACATACCCATGAGGGATTTTTGTAAGCAGTTCTATAAGCCCATAGTGCTTCCTTCAATTTACTAGCCCAGTTCTTTCTAGATTTATTAACAGTCTTTTGAAAGATAGATTTGATCTCTCTATTTGATAATTCTACTTGCCCACTAGTTTGAGGATGATAAGCGGAAACAATTCTATGATTAATACCATATTTAGCAAGAGTTTTTCTAAAACCACCATGAATAAAATGAGAACCTCCATCAGTCATGAGATATCTAGGAACTCCAAATCTAGGAAAAATAATATCTAAAAGCATTCTTAAAGAGGTCTCACCATCATCACTTTTTGTGGGTATGGCTTCCACCCATTTAGTAACATAATCAACAGCGACAAGTATATGAGTGTTACCTTCGAAGAAGGGAAAGGACCCATGAAGTCAAATCCCCAACAATCGAATGGTTCAATAACAAGAGTATAATTCATAGGCATTTCATTGCGTCTGGAGATATTACCAACCCTTTGACATTCATCACAAGATAAAATAAACTTTCTTGCATCTTTGAAGAGAGTTGACCAATAAAAACCTGATTGCAGAACCTTTTGCGCGGTTCTATCTCCGGCGTGATGTCCTCCATAAGCACTACCATGACACTTACTCAATATCTCTTGTTGTTCATATTCGGGAACACATCTTTGCAGAATACCATCCACTCCTTCTTTATATAAGTGTGGGTCATCCCAAAAATAATGCCTCAAGTCATAAAAGAATTTCCTCCTTTGCTTGAGTCTGAAAAGGTTGGAGGCAAGTACTTGGAAACAATAAAGTTAGCATAATCAACATACCAAGGACTGTCTCGCGAGCTCACCTTTATTGCAGCCAATTGTTCATTTGGAAAACTATCATTAACAGGAAAAGGATCATAAGCAATATTTTCCAATCTAGACAAATTATCAGCAATAGGATTATCAACACCTTTCCTATCTATAATATGCAAATCAAATTCTTGCAACAAAAGCACCCATCTGATAAGCCTTGGCTTAGCATCTTTCTTTTGCATTAGGTATCTAATTGCAGCATGATCAGTATGGATTGTAACTTTTGAATCAACAATATAGGATCTAAACTTGTCACAAGCAAAGACTACAGCTAACAATTCTTTTTCAGTTGTAGCATAATTTCTTTGAGCAGCATCAAGAGTTTTACTAGCATAATGAATAACATTCAATTTTTTATCTACTCGCTGTCCAAGGACAGCGACTACAGCAAAATCGCTAGCATCACACATAATTTCAAAAGGTAAGTTCCAATCAGGAGGTTCAACTATAGGAGCAGTTGTTAAGGCTTTCTTTAGAGTTTCAAAAGCTTCCTTACAATCATCATCAAAAACAAAAGGTACATCTTTTTGAAGAAGATTAGTAAGAGGCAGAAATCTTAGAAAAGTCTTTAATAAATCTCCTATAAAACCCAGCATGACCAAGAACACTACGAATACCTTTAACATCCCTGGGATAGGGCATCTTCTCAATTGCTTCAACTTTAGCTCTATCAACTTCAATACCTCTCTCGGAAATTTTGTGTCCCAATACAATTCCTTCATTAACCATAAAGTGGCACTTCTCCCAATTAAGAACAAGGTTAGTTTCTTCACATCTCTGCAAAACTTTATCAAGGTTTCGCAAGCAATTATCAAAAGAATTCCCATAGACAGAAAAATCATCCATGAATACCTCTACAATATTCTTGCAAAAGCCATGAAAAATAGCAGACATGCATCTTTGAAAAGTAGCAGGAGCATTACATAAACCAAAAAGCATACGTCTATAAGCATAACTTCCATAGGGACAAGTGAAAGTGGTTTTCTCTTGATCCTTAGTTTTAACATCAATTTGTGAAAACCCAGAATAACCATCAAGAAAGCAAAAATGAGTGTTTTTAGACAACCTTTCTAACATTTGATCAATAAAAGGCAAAGGGTAATGATCTTTCTTAGTAACCTTATTAACTTTTCGATAATCAATGCACATTCTATACCCTACAACTACTCTTTGAGGGATGAGCTCATCATTATCATTAGGTACAACAGTCATTCCTCCTTTCTTAGGAACACAATGCACAAGACTAACCCATCTACTATCAGCAATAGGATATATAATACCAGCTTCAAGGAGTTTTAATACCTCATTCCTTACCACATCCTTCATCTTAGGAATTAGACGACGCTGATGTTCAACAACAGGCTTTGCATCATCTTCCATATTAATGGCATGTTGGCAAATAGAGGGACAAATCCCCTTCAAGTCATCAAGAGTATAGCCAATAGCTCCTCGATGTTTCTTCAATATTTCCAATAACCTTTCTTCCTCGAACTCTGAAAGCTTAGAACTAATAATAACAGGATATATTTTCTTATCATCAATATGAGCATATTTAAGATTATCAGGCAATGGTTTTAAATCAAAAACAGGATCTTCCTTTGGTGGTGGCGTTGTACCTAGATCTTTAACCGACAAATCATGTTTAAGAATAGGTTGACGAACGAAAATTTCATCAAGCTCATTTCTTTCTTCCCTAAAAACTTCACTCTCACTATCCTCCAAATGTTGCTGCAAAGGATTATTAGGAGCAAGAGCAATAGATGCACACTGTTCAACTCTAAATTCATTATTAGGCAAATCAGCTTTATAAGGGTTTTTGGCAAATTTGGAGAAATTAAACTCATAAGATTCACCAGCAAATTTAGTCACAATTTTCTCTTTCTTGCAATCTATAACAGCTCCACAAGTATTTAGAAAACGTCTACCAAAAATGATAGGACAAGACTTACTAGCAGCAGAACCAAGTACCAAAAAGTCAGCATGATATTTAATCTTACCACATAGAACTTTCACATCTCGAACAATACCAATTGGAGAGATAGTTTCTCTATTAGCTAGCCGAATAAACACATCAATATCTTCAAGTTCACAAGAACCAATTTCATGCATAATCTCTGTGTAAAGCTCATAAGGAATAGCACTAATACTTGCGCCAATATCGCATAAACCATAATAGCAATGATCACCAATTCTAAGAGAGAGCATAGAAACACTAGTTTTCCTAGACTTATTAGGATGTGAAACAATATTAGAAGCATCTTCACAGAAAATAATATGACCATCTTCTACATTTTCAGTCACAAGATCTTTAACTATTGCAATAGCAGGTTCAACCTTTATTTGCTCTTCAGGTTCTATACGTTTCTTTGCACTTTTATTAACCGCACTATTTATAACAGAATACTCCTTCATTTTAGCAGGGAAAGGAGTTTTTTCAATATAAGCTTTAGGAAGAATATGATCAACAGTTTCAATTACAACACATTTATTTATAGATGAATCAATTTTATCTTTATACGGTTCATGATACTTATCAAAATTCTTCCTAGGCAATTCAAAATGAGAGGCAAAAGCTTTATAAAGATTTGCAACGACTTGAGAATCAAGACCATAAGTAGCACTCATATTACGAAATTTATCAGTATCCATAAAAACTTCAATGCATTTATAATCATAGCTTATACCTGACTCTCTATCTTTGTCGTTCTCCCATCCTTCAGTATTCTCCTGAATCCGATCAAGAAGGTCCCTCTTAAACTCTTCTTTGTTGCGTGTAAATGATCCAGAACAAGAAGTATCCAGCAAGGTCTTATCTTGAAAAGAAAGTCTTGCATAGAAATTATCAATGATAATATTACCAGGAAGCTCGTGAATGGGGCATTTGAGCATTAAAGACTTCAATCTCCCCCATGCTTGGGCAATACTCTCTCCATCATGAGGCCAGAAATTATATATGCGGTTCCGGTCTTTGTGAATTTCACTTGGGGGATAGAATCTAGAATAAAATAGAGGCACAATATCATTCCAATCAAGAGAATCCCCATTCTTCAGTAATTTATACCAATGCGCCGCTTTACCAGACAGCGATATAGAGAATAGTTTCTTCCTAACTTCATCCATAGCAATACCTGCACACTTGAATAAACCGCATAATTCATGTAAGAACAATAAATGATCTCCAGGATGGACAGTTCCATCCCCTTCATAGCGGTTATCCACAACACGTTCAATAATTTTCATAGGTATTTTGTATGGAACCTCTTTCTCACCTGGCGCCTCATCCACTACCTTTGCAGTAGTAGTAGATTTTCTAAATAAAAATTCAAGAGAAGATCTCTCCATAATGAATTATAGCAGGAGGCAGAAATAAAATCAGCACGAACAGTAAAAGTTTCCCTTACCAATAGCGCTTCACTCCCCGGCAACGATGCCAGAAAATAGTCTTGATGACCCACAAGTATATGGGGTGTATCGTAGTACTTTCGATAAATAAGAGTGTCGAACCCAACGAGGAGCAGAAGGTGTTGACAAGCAGTTTCGATGAAGGATTCACTGTAAATGCTCACAGACAAGTATTCGGGGGTTTTGATATAGCAGATAAATAAAGTACGAGTAAGTAAAATGCGAGAGAAATAATTGCAGCGAGTGGCCCAATCCTTTTTAGCACAAAGGACAAGCCGGTTTGTGTACTTATAATGACCAAACGTTCTTGAGGACACACGGGAATTTAGTCTAGTGCTTTCGCTTCATATAGCTGATTAATCTTCATTGTTTTGATAAGTGTTGTGTGGGTGAACCTATGCTAATGCACCGCCCTTCATAGGACTAATACATACTTGTGATTATACCCCTTGCAAGCATCCGCAACTACAAGAAAGTAATTAAGATAAATCTAACCACAACCTTAAACTCTGAGATCCTGCTATCCCTCCTGCATCGATATACCAACGGGGGTTTAGGTTTCTTCACTCCGGCAACCCCGCAATTAGCAAACGAATACAAGATGTATTCCCCTAGGCCCATAAAGTTGAAGTATCATGTAGTCGACGTTCACATGACACCACTAGAAGAATAACACCACAACTTAAATATCAAACCATTGAATATTACCCAACATAATTCACTACTAACATTTAGACTTCACCCATGTCCTCAAGAACTAAACGAACTACTCACGAGACATCATATGGAACATGATCAGAGGTGATATGATGATGAATAACAATCTGAACATAAACCTTGGTTCAATGGTTTCACTCAATGGCATCAATAACAAGTAGAAATCAATACCAGGAGAGTTTCCGCCTATCAAACAATCAAGATTCAAACCCTAGATGTTACAACGGTGACGAGGTGCAGCGGTGGAGATGGCGGTGATGATGATGGAGATGATGGTGATGATGATCCCAATGATGTACAGCTCGATGACGGTGACGATGGCATCGATTTCCCCCTCCGGGAGGGAATTTCCCCAGCAGATTTCAGCCTGCCGGAGAGCTCTTTTCTCTCTGGTGTTTTCCGCCCCGCAGAGGCGGCTGTGACTCTTCGCGACTATCCTCTGGAGCTTAGGTTTTTGGGACGAAGAAATACGCGAAGGAGAGGAGGCAGAGGGGGGCTGTGGGCCCTCTCCCCACAAGGCGGCGCGGCCAGGCCTAGGCCCGCGCCGGCCTATGGGGGGCCATGGCGGCCCTCCTCGGCTCCTCCTTTTGGCTATCTCTGTCTTCTGGAAAAATAATATTTTCCGTGTAATTTCCGTCAATTGCTGATCTTCCGAAATATTGCATTCTGACGGTGCTTTTTCCAATGAGAATCCTGACTCCGGTGCGCGATTCTACAATAATCATGAAACATGCAAAATAGATGAAATAACATAAGTATCACTTCTAAATATGAAATATATCAATGAATAACAGTAAATTATGATATAAAATAGTGATGCAAAATGGACGTATCAATACAAAAGATCCCTAACATTTGTTCGGGTGAGGAGATAATCATATAAGCTGAACCAGAAGTTTCATTCATAATACGTAACTGGCTAAGAAGCCTTAATGCAAAAAAGAAAAATGTTGAGACCTACGCATAAAATCATCGCAAGTGTGCGACGTTCCATGGGTTCCCAACATATTTTCCCGAAGTAGGATTCTTGAGGCGATAAGCTCCTCCTGGGATAACTTCAGTGACGATAAATGGTCCTTCCCATGGAGATTCAAGTTTCAATGTTCTTTCTTGCTTCAATCGTAGTACTAGGTCAGCAACGTTGAAACTTCGAGTGCGAACTCTTCAATTGTGGTAATTCTGTATCGCCTACTGATATATTGTTGTTCTTGCTAAGGCGATGTCTCGAGCCTCATCAAGAAGATCTACAGCATCTTGCAGTGCTTGAACAGAGGTTGTCTCTTTATATACAGCCACCCGAGGTGCTTCAAAGCGAACATCTGCAACTAGAACAGCTTCAGCTCCGTAGACAAGGAAGAAGGGAGTATATTGTGTTGACCTATTTGGTGTAGTCCGCAAACTCCAAAGTACTGGTGGTAATTCTGCGACCCAAGCTCCAGCTGCACCTGTGAGGCGCTTTTTAATGCCATCACATATTAGGCAATTGATCATTTCCACTTGCCCATTGGTCAGAGGATGTGCAACTGAAGCAAATTTGAGCTTGATGCCATTGCTATTGCAGAATTGATGGAATTCCTTAGAATCAAAGTTGGTTTCGTTGTCTGTAATGATGCTATGAGGCACACCAAAACGATAAGTTATTCCTTTGAAGAATTTTACAGCGGTTTTGGCTGTCTGATTTGTGACTGGTATGACCTCAATCTATTTGGTGAATTTATCAACTGCCACCAATAGGTGAGTATGACCACCAGGCGATGACTTCGGCAGTGAACCAACTTGGTGTAGTCCCCATTGCGCAAAGGGCCAGGCAAAGGTATTGTCATTAGATCCATGGTAGGTGCATGTGGTTTTGGTGCAAAACATTGGCAAGGGTTGCACTTCCGAACTAGGTCTCTTGCATCGGCTCCTACTGTTGGCCAATAAAACCCAGCCCTGAAAGCTTTAGCCACAAGTGCTCTGCTGCTTGCATGATGACCACATGTCCATTCGTGTATTTCTCGCAACAGAGCCTTTCCATCGTTGATGGAGATGCACCGTTGGAAGATGCCAGAGATACTTCATTTATAAAGGTCACCATCCACTATGATAAATGCTTTAGATTGTCGCACGATGCGTCTAGCTTCCGTTGGATCGTCCGGCAACCGCTGCTCCATCAAATATGCCAGAAAAGTTTTAGTCCATAAAGGCTCGAGAAGAAGAACTTGTTGTTTAGATCCATCAGTAATATCTTCGGCAGCTTCCTGGAGCATAGCCCCCGGGTCAGTAGCCAATATTTCTGGAGGTGCCAAAGTTTTTACTTTAATAGACCTTTGAGTAATTACTTCATAGAAGACTCCATCTGGAATAGGAGAGCATGTAGAGACGGTATTTGCCAAAGCGTCAGATTCCTTGTTGCTAGCTCTGCCGATATGTTTTAACTCGCAACCATCAAACTTAGCTTCCATTGATTGGTACATTTGGCGATAAGCAATCATATTGTCTCTAATAGCATCACATAAATTCATCGACTGCTGAACTACGAGATTTGAATCTCCATAAATATCCAAACGAGTAGCTCCACATGCTTTGGCCATACGCATATCGTGTAGTAATGCTTCATACTCTGCTTCATTATTTGTTGGTAATGATAAATTCATCCTTATAACATATCTCATTTTGTCTCCTTGCAGCAAGATTAGCACTACTCTGCCTCCTGTGCATGTGCTTCGTTTAGATCCATCGAAATACATCGTCCATGAACCCGACATGTCGGGTGCCGCTAGAATTTGTGACTGAATCCAATCGACCAAGAAATCAGGAAGGACCTGGGACTTGATAGCTATTCGGTTAACATAATAAATTTCATGTGGTGCTAACTCGATAACCCATTGAGATACTCTGCATGTGGCATCTGGGTTGGTGAGTATGTTCTTCAATGGAGCCTCGGTGACAACGATAATCGGATGTTCCGTGAAGTAATGCCGTAACTTTCATGTTGTCCTCCACACGGCATATGCCAACTTCTGGTGATGAGGGTACTGTTGTTTTCCAGGTGTGAGTACTTCGCCGAGGTAATAAACGGGGCGTTGTACGCCATGGACTTTTGCTTCTTGTGCGCGTTCGACGACAAGCACAGTGTTGACGACTTGAATAGTTGCAGCTATATAAAGCAGCATTGGCTCCCTGTCCTGTGGAGTCACGAGGGTTGGATAGGTTGACAAGACCTTCTTCAAGTTGTCGAAAGCATCTTGTGCCTCTGCTGTCCATTCAAACTTTTCAGATTTTTTCATCAGCTGATAGAATGGCAAGGCCTTTTCTCCCAGGTTTGCAATAAACCTACTAAGAGTCGCTAATCGTCATGCCAATTGTTGCACTTGTTGTAGACTCTTGGGCAGCTCCATGTCAAGGACAACCTTAATCTTTAAAGGATTATCTTCTATTCCTCTAGCTGAAATAAAGTACCCGAGTACTTGGCGTCATGGTACCCCGAAGAAGCATTTCTTCAGGTTCATCTTGATTTTGTATCTGTCGAGATTGTCAAAAGTTTCTCTTAAGTCATCAATGAGTGTGGCCGCATTTTTTGGTTTTGATGATGATGTCATTGATGTAAACCTCAATATTTCGGCCAATCTGCTCCCCAAGGAAGGCTTGCATGCACCGCTGATAGGTTGCACCTGCATTTTTTAATCCGAAGTTCATGACGTTGTAGCAGTAAACACCACGCGAAGTTATGAACACAGTTAACTCCTGGTCTTCTTTTTTTGAGCTTGATCTAATTATATCCTGAATAAGCATCGAGAAAGGAGAGACGATCACAACCTGTTGTGGAGTCGATTATTTGGTCGATGCGAGGCAACGGGAAATGATCCTTTGGGCAATGCTTGTTGAGGCTTGTGAAGTCGATACACATACGAAGAACTGTCGTATCTTTCTTTGGCACCATGACTGGATTAGCTACCCATTCAGCTTCCTTAAGCTCTCGAATAAAACCAGCTTTGCGGAGCCGATTAACTTCTTCGCCAATAGCTTTTCTTTTTGGTTCTGAAAAATGACGCAACATCTGTTGTACATGTTTGGCTTTGGGGTCAATATTGAGGGCGTGCTCAGCGAGTTCCCTGGGAATTCCTGGCATGTCGGATGGTTCCCATGCAAATATTTCACAGCTCTCACGGAGGAACTTGATGAGCGCGCTTTCCTATGCGGTAGTAAGATCTGCCGATGTGTTGATCGTTTTCTTCGGATCAGAGGGGTGCACTTGATGCTTCTTTCCTTCCTCGGCAACGTCGAACTCATCAGACTTTGTGTTCCGATTCTCGGCAGGTAGCTGTGTATGATTGGTAATTACATCGAGTGCATTAAGTTCTTCTCTGACTCCAAACTTGGAGGCGATATTCTGGAAATCTCTGTCGCGGTTATCAGAACGACAAAAACTCCCGTGAACAGTTATTGTTGTCCCATTATTGCCTGACATCTTCAGCTTCAAATATGTGTAATGAGGAACTGTCATGAACTTGGCGAACGCTGGCCTGCTGAGGATGGCGTGGTACTGTGATTCCCAATGTACCACCTCGAACTCGAGTTTCTCCTTCCTGAAGTTGCTGGGTGTCCCGAAAACAACATCCAATGAAATTTTACCAAGGGGATAAGCGAGTCGGGTTGGGATGATGCCATGGAAACCAGTGTCAGATTCTTTTAACATATCGACTGACAATCTCATTGCTTTCATTGTACTTGCAAACAAAAGGTTTAGACCACTTCCTCCATCCATGAACACTTTGCTCCGATCTGTGCTTCAAGGACTAGGGCAGCGTGACCGGGCCTTGGAATGGCTATCGGGTGATCTGCTCTACTGAATAGGATGTTTTGATCCGACCAATCGATATAATCGGGTATCACTGTGGTACGTCTCCAACGTATCTATAATTTCTGATGTTCCATGCTTGTTTTATGACAATACCTACATGTTTTGCTTGCACTTTATATCATATTATGGCATTTATTGGACTAACCTATTAACAAGATGCCGAAGTGCCAGTTCCTGTTTTCTGCTGTTTTTGGTTTCAGAAATCCTAGTAACGAAATATTCTCGGAATCGGACGAAATCAACGCCCAGGTTCCTATTTTGCCCGGAAGCATCCAGAACACACGAGAACCGCCAGAGAGGGGGCACAGGGCCACCAAACCCTAGGCCGGCGCGGCCAGGGGGGGCCCGCGCCCCCTATAGTGTGGGCCCCCCAGAAGTCCACCGACCTTGCCCTTCCGCCTATTTAAAGCCTCCGTCGCGAAAACCCTGATACGTTCGACGAAACCAGAGAAAACCTTCCAGAGCCGCCGCCATCGCGAAAGTCCAATTCGGGGGACAGAAGTCGCTGTTCCGGCACCCTGCCGGGACGGGGAATTGCCCCCGGAGCCATCTCCACCACCGTCTCCACCGCCATCTTCACCGCCATCGCTGCCTCCATGATGAGGAGGGAGTAATCCACCCCCGAGGCCGAGGGCTCCGCCGTAGCCGTGTGGTTCATCTCTCTCCCATGTACATCAATACAATAATCTCATGAGCTGCTTTACATGATTGAGATTCATATGAGTTTTGTATCACAATTTATCTATGTGCTACTCTAGTGATGTTATTAAAGTAGTCTATTCCTCATGCACGGTGTAATGGTGACAGTGTGTGCATCCGTGTTAGTACTTGGCGTAGGCTATGATTATGATCTCTTGTAGATTATGAAGTTAACTATTGCTATGATAGTATTGATATGATCTATGCCTCCTTTCTTAGCATGAAGGTGACGAGTGTGCATGCTATGTTAGTACTTGGTTTAGTCGTATTGATCTTTCATGCACTCTAAGGTTATTTAAATATGAACATTGAATTGTGGAGCTTGTTAACTCCGGCATTGAGGGTTCGTGTAATCCTACGCAATGTGTTCATCATCCAACAAAAGAGTGTAGAGTATGCATTTATCTATTCCGTTATGTGATCAAAGTTGAGAGTGTTCACTAGTGAAAGTCTAATCCCTAGGCCTTGTTCCTAAATATCGCTATCGCTGCTTGTTTACTGTTTTACTGCGTTACTACTCGCTGCGTTACTACCGCTTGTTTACTCGTCCCGGGCAAAGCACTTTTCTCGGTGCCGTTGCCACTGCTCATATATATTCATACCACCCGTATTTCACTATCTCTTCGCCGAACTAGTGCACCTATTTGGTGTGTTGGGGACACAAGAGACTTCTTGCTTTGTGGTTGCAGGGTTGCATGAGAGGGATATCTTTGACCTCTTCCTCCCCGAGTTCGATAAACCTTGGGTGATCCACTTAAGGGAAAACTTGCTCGCTGTTCTACAAACCTCTCGCTCTTGGAGGCCCAACACCGTCTACAGGAAAAGGAGGGGGCGTAGACATCAAGCTATTTTCTGGCGCCGCTGTTGCCGGGGAGGAAAGGTAAAAGGTACTCACACTCCGGATCTCGGCTACTAAGCTATTTTCTGGCGCCGTTGTAAGTACTCGAAGCTATTTCCTTTAGATCCTGCAATTGCAACTTTTTGTTTCTTGTTTACACAAGTTAGGCATAATGGAAAACAACAAAAATATGAGAGATCTTTATGAACTTTATCTTGAACTAGGAAGAGTGCCCGTGCATTGCGACGGGTTTATTTCAAATTAAACCACATAAAATATTTTTTATGATCTGAAATGATGCTTATTTCAAATTAAACCACGTACAATTGTTCTTTTTGTGAAACAAAATGATCATATATAAGTAAATTGTTGGACATATATTTATAAATTAAAATGAAACATTACGGTTTGTTTTGTTGTAGTATTGAGAAATTTGTAGAAATGGTAGTAGTAGTTAGAAGGCAGTAAGACAACACTTGATCAAAGCTTAACCTAAATCAAAGAAAGTTGCATTAATCCATGTTCATCCAAATAAATGATAAAAATTAATGTATTAGAAGGAAAACTTGGTCATATAACGTAAGAAAATATCGGGTCTTTTTTTATAATCAATACCACATATATTCATAACGGTAATAAGGCGTACATGGTAGAGATAATACATGAACTATCTTCAACGATTACAAAATAAAAAATTCTAAAAAAAGCAAATATTTGAGCTCTTCAAACTCTTTCTTCTTACATGGCATGCTCTTGCTGAAATTAAGCATCTGCATAAACAAAAACAAAAAAAAAACAATAACTTAAGTGTCTCCATGTAACTGAATCAAATATATTTATCTACTTTTAATAACTCTACGTGCATGCCAATCTAAAATTATAATCTACTTTTCATCCGGCCATGGGTGTACGCCCTTTGGAGATGCCTCAGGACACCATGGTGCTCTGGGTTCGTGTTTACCGGGAGACGTTGCGTCCGCTTTCGCTCCGACATGTGGATCTGATTAATTCATCTACTCCGCCAACATGTCTTCTTTTTTTTTTGACTGTAGCCAACATGTCTTCTCGAGAGACATTATTTAGAAACAATATGGTGACCAGTGCGTCAAGACTCAAGAGCATGTGGCAGTAGTAGTGGAACTTGAGTCCTCTGAAACGCAAGAAGTCGACGTGTAGGATCGCCCAGCTTTTGACGGAGAAGCAGAGTACTTGCTCTTCCTATCCCTGATGTACTCAGATCATCTTCACTAGTAGAAAAACGGTCATCTATACCGGTTCCAGAGGGCCATTCGTACCGGTTTTGCAACCGGTACAAATTATTCGGCACTAAAGCCCCCCCCCCTTTCGTACCGGTTGCTTACGAACCGGTATAAAACGGGCCTCCACGTGGGCCACCGGGAGAGCTCAGGGCTGAGGATCTTTGGTACCGGTTGGTAATACGAACCGGTACCAAAGGTTCCCCCGCGGCAGGGAATTTTCCCAAATCTCGCCGCGGCAGAGAATTGGCTTTTTAGGGTTTTGGAGAGGTTTAGGGATATCGGTTTGATTCATATCGCGTCGATGCACCGAAACGCGTTTGGGTTTAGGTAGTACATGAAGATCAAGATGATGCATAGCAAGTTGGTGCATATAATATAACACACATGTTATTGCATGAGATCGCAAATTAAGTAGCACTATGCATGAAGATCGATCTTCATGCATAGTGGTGCTCTCCGAGGCGTACTCTATATATGTCTATTACATGTAGCATAGTGGTACTCTTCGAGTCAACGATATATGTAACATGTACATCTTCATTCATTGTGGTGCTCTGCGAGTGGTGGTATGACGTCCCGAAGGAAAAATCCCGCCAATTCCTCGCCTATTGCTATGAAGCGGTCATCGATTGAGAGCTTGTTCCGCTTTCTTGCCAACTATAAAAGAATAAGATACAAATGAATACATGAAACAACTATTACTGAAACTCGGCACAACTTATGATAACAAAACAAATTTGTGAAGATTGTTTTTGTACCTCTTTATTTCTCTCATTATTCGTTCTCTCGTTGACAATTCTGCGGATGAACTCGCAAACGAAGAATCCACAGAGATCGGTCCCCGGAGGTTGTTGCGGGCATTTCTTTACAAGAATATAATTCAATCAAACAATAGTCAAGTATGATAATTGAAAGGTGTGTGGACCTAGGTAGTACTACTTACTTTCGCACGCCATCGCAGCTTCGGTGGCCATTCACGGGACGTATCTTCCTTGATGAAAGTTTGCCATACGCTGCTCGACAAAAGAAAATGCATAAAAGAGTCATCAATTAGTTCAAAGCGGGAAATTAACGAAACAAACCGATAAGAATTCAAATTACCTTCCGAGCATTAAAAAACAAGACACGTATAGATCCTTTTCTTTGGTTAGTGAGTCCAAGACTTCAACTTCTCCAATTTCCAAATTGATGACGAGAAGAATAAAGTGAAACCTACGCACGTTTCAATATGTAGTCATTAGTTAAAATTTTGACATACGGTGAGCAAAATATAATGTGTTATAAGACAGTAAGACTCACTCGAAGTTGTAAGGCCAAAGTATTAGCTTTTTGTCACGTTGTCGCTTCAAAAACCTTAGCAAAGTCTGCGGTGTATCCTTGTTATAGAGGGGATCATCTATGGTTTTGACATGCATTGTGTTCGGGTCAATGAACCCAATGTCTGTGATATCGTCCCTTTTGCATTCGAGCATCTTCGATCCGCATAATATAGCGCACAAAAGATTATAATCTGCAGACAATGAACGACTTCTCAAATTAAATAAATAAATCACTTACGGACAATAGCAACTGATGATTGATTTGTCGAGGGCCCGGAGATTGTATAACCGAAAGAGTTCGGCGAAGTCAACGTTCACACGAGTACTCCTGGAAGTAGTGCTCTTCCCTAACTCGCACCATGATAGTCTCGATCCCTTCCTTTGAGGCCTTAAGGTACCACGAATGCAAGTTACGCATACATGTTGGTACCTTCCCGAGATTCTCGACCAAATCTTTCCCTTGAACAAGCCGATATGCTCGTTCGGCTAAGGCGTAATCGGTTGCGTCTTGTCGAGAACTTTGAACGGTCTTCCCGTCAAACACCTTGAGAGGGGCGACCGATTGAACGGGTTGTTGTCCGAGCTGGTAGACATTGGTGTATCCCTTTTATCTCCCCGATACCCGATTGAACGGGTTTTGTCGCCTCGATCATCTTGTCATACGACCTTTCAATAGAACGCGCATAGTCGGATGGCGGCGATGGTACGGGGTCATATAGATTGTCAACGGTACGCACAACTTTCTCCCGATCTAGTGTCTTCTCGAAAGGTATCTCTCGGCACTTTCGGTGCAAAAATTTCTTCACCTCGGCCTTAACGGCCTCCGCGTTTTCCTCCGGAGTTTTTTCCCAAGGTAACTTCTCGGGAGGCGGCGGTTGTTTCTCCTTTCTAGCTTTCTTCCTAGGCGGCGTACCGTTCCGCTTAACGGACGCTGTCTTACGCGGAGGATCTCGAGATGGTGGACTCACGCTGGGGTCCCTCTCGGGTAGGTGTGGACTTGGCTGCTCACCGGGACCGCCACCAGGGAGGAGTCGATGGCATTTGCTGCTCATGTGTAGGAGTCGGTGGCCTTTGCAAAAGGACGACGTACTTCTTCGGCCATAGGGCGAAACCGTGCTTGACATCGCCCGGTGTCCTCTCATCTTCACCTCTAGGAATATCAAGCTCCACTTTTTCAAACCCCGAAACAACTTCATCCACCCCGACACGAACACAACCAGGTGGAATGGGCATATGATGGTGCATTGCTCCATCTTCACTTGGGTACACATAGCCGACCGCCACCTTAACAGACGCGGTCCCGATTAACATATGTAGCTCGCAATCTGTCTTCTCCGTGACATAATCCACGGGGTAGCTTCCTCCACATCCGTCAAGATGCGAGGAACCGACACTCGCTTCTTCGCTGAGATGGGGCAGCATCGGCTTGTGGATCCTGTAGAAACAGCGGCTGATCGGGTGCCCTCTCGATTTCTCTCAAGAGCCTCCACCCTAGATAACAACTCCGTTACAATGTCGGCGTCCTTCTTCTTCTTTCGCGAACGGCTTCTATAAGTGTCGGCGCTGTCCGGCCACGCTTCCTTCATGGTGAGACCCGGGCGAGCTCGTACCCGTCCAACATGTTCGGGGTTCCCCGGAGCGAGTGTCGGCTCGTCATTCTCTCGATCGGGAATGTACTCTCCCTTTCGACCTTGTCAATTGCATCTACAAGCTTCGGTACAATTGCCTCAATTTTTTCCTTCCATTTTCCCTTCGCAACGATCAACCCTGTCTTTGGGTCCAACCCTGCCCCATGAGCGAACAACAATAACTTGGACCGTTCGGGCCAGTCCCATGTCCGTGGAGTGATTCCATGATCCATCAGTTTATTCTCAAACGCTGTCCACTTCGGAATGGCACTCTTGTAGCCACCGACCCCAAATGATGCGGAAGTTTCTTCTTTGCAGCATTTTCGGTATTTTTCTTCGATCGGGACACAAACTTAGACGATTTCTTATACTCCTTAAATGCGGCCCGGTGATCTTTTATCTTCACTAGATTATCATCGAATACTTGGATCTTCATTCTTATATTTGTCCCATAAATTTTTCTTGAAGCTCCGGAATTGTATGGCCATCTTCTTCCATGTCCATTCCTTGACTTTATTCTTCCGGCCTTCCGTCATGTCTTCCGGTAGGCTGAACTTTGTCATGAGCGTGTCCCAAAGAAATTTTTTCATCGCGTCGTTGACATAAGTAGCACCACTCTCCGGGTTCTTCGGCTTATGCCACTCTTGAATGCTGATCGGTACATGGTCCCTAACAATAACTCCGGATTGACTTGTAAATTTGCGGCAAAACTCCTTGGGCTCCATCGGTTCACCATTAGCCTTGAATGCCGTGAGGGCTAACCTGCCCTCGCCCTTTAGCACCCGCGTCGGGCCTCGTTTTGTTCTAACAGACTTGCTCGATGATCCGAAGGCTAAAAGAAAAAATTATTCGTTAATAAGTGCAATACAAATAAATGAATGCATCTAGGGATGAACACATAGACTAATTGATACATAGATATACACCTCGCCGGAGTTTGTGATGGACACTTCATTGTCTTTTCTAACTTGTTCAGACTCAAGTCCCTCGCCAAAATCATTCGGAAAGTCTGGCGTACTCGTTGTCATCTCCATCGTCGGGTTCCGGACCACGGGCACTCTCATAGATCAATCGCTGCACCGCTTCTTCCCCCTCCTCATCTCGGACGAAGGTGCCGTCCTCCATACCTCAATGTCACTGCAAAATTAAGAAAGCAATTGTATTTCATTCATCATGTAATGATCATATAACAGATTGCTAGATGGATAACAATTGAAATGAAGAAAGCAAAAAAACCCTAACGGACCGCCACGGCCACGGACACGTGTTCCCGCTCCTCCTCTCGCTCTTCTCTCTATGTCGCGGCGCACCGCCACGGACTCGGCACCGCTACGGACCCTAACCCTAACACTCGGCGCTCGTCCTCTCGCTCTTCTCTCTATGTCGCGGCCTGACCTAACACTCGCGCTCGTACTCTCGCTCTTCTCCTTCTGGACCCTAACCCTAACACTCGGCGCTCGTCCTCTCGCTCTTCTCTCTATGTCGCGGCGGCACCGCCACGGACTCGGCACCGCTACGGACCCTAACCCTAACACTCGGCGCTCTTCCTCTCGCTCTTCTCTCTATGTAGATCGCATTAATAGCGAAACCATAGAGTGTGGAACACCTAGTGATAATGCAATGGCATCATATTGCTAATCGTTTGCGATTTGCCCATTTTCCATTCTAGTAATTTGAATAGCCATCTAGCATAAGAACTAGAAATCTTGAACAATGACTTGGAAATTAATTAAGGGGCTTAAGATAATGTCGATTCTTGCTAAAATGTAGCAAACTAAGAAACGAGAACACCGCCTACCGCGACGCCATCACGCGCCGTGACGCCATCATCACCGCCTACGCGACACTCGTATGAGATCCCGCCAACATCCGGCAAGAACACCGCAGCAAACACGCGGCGCGCGCATGTGCGCTTCGTTCTCGTCGGTCATGCGGCGCCTCCGCAACCAACTCTGCCGCCGCCAACACCGTCGTCATCGTCCTGCTCATGCTCGTCACCGGAAGCAGCCCAGCCAGAACGCGGCCGTCGCGGAAGCCCGAAGCCGACGACGGCGTGGTTGAGGACCTCGTCCGGATTCGCGGCTGCGCCGGCCTCCCTGCGGCGAGGGCTGCCTCCACGGCGCGGCGTCACGCGGGCCGGCACGGACGGTTCACGGCGCCGGCGTCCGGCGGGCGGCCGCGTTCCGGACGGCGTGTCCAGCGGCTCGCAGCACCGATGCACAGGAGGCACGCCTCGGGCTGGCCGGCGGCACGCGCACCACGACGAGGTCCGGCCGGACCGCGCGGCGTGCGCGGGCTCCTCCTCCGCCTCCGTGCGGAGGAACCCCTATGCGGCCACGGCGACGGCGAGAACGGCGCAGCGCGCGCGCGGGCGTCGGCCATGGCGCCTCGATGGCCTCACGGACGCGGACTTGGCCGCCCAGCGGCGATGCGCGGCGTGCTCGTGGCCACCTCGCACCCCGCCGGCGGCGGTGGCCGGCGGACGAGCGGCGAGTCCCTTGAGGGTGCCGGCCGCCTCGCGCACGCGCACTCGCCGTCGAACACCTTGCGGGCGGCGATGAGGGGTGGCGGAAAAAGGAGGAGAGGGCCGGGGAGGTACCGCGGGCGGCGGCGGCTGCGTCGGCGGTGGCGGCTGCGTCTGCGGCGGCGGCTTCGTCGTCGGCGGCGTGGGTGCGTCGGCGTCGTCGGCGGCGTCGGGGCTCTGCTTCGTCGCGCGGGGGAAAGAAGAAGATTTGGGGATTTCGTCGCGCGCGGCTAAGTTAAACGAGGGCGATGGGCCTTTGGTACCGGTTGGTACCACCAACCGGTACGAAAGACCTTTCGTACCGGTTGGTGGTACCAACCGGTACTAAAGGGTTTTTTTTTGTTTTCTTTTTTCTTTTACTGTTTTCTTTTCTTTTGCTGTTTCTTTTTTCTTTTACTTTTTTTTTTTTTTCTTTTTTCGTTTCTTTTTCCTTTTATTTTGTGTTTCTTTTCTTTTCTTCTCATTTTCTATTTCTTTTCATTTTCTATTTCTTTTCTTTTCATTTTCTATTTCTTTTCATTTTCTATTTCTTTTCTTTTCATTTTCGTTCCCCTTTCTTTTGTGTTTCTTTTCTTTTATATTTCTTTTCTATTTTTTTTGTTTTCTGTTTCTTCTTTCTTTTCTTTTATGTTTTTTTCTTTTCTTTTGTGTTTCTTTTCTTTTCTTTTTATTTTCTCGTTTCTTTTCTTCTCTATTTCTTTTCTATTTCTTTTTCTATTTCCGTTTGTTTTCTTTTCTATTTGTTTTCTATATCCTTTTTTATATTTCTTTTCTATATATTTTCTAATTCTTTTCTATATATTATCTATTTCTATTCTTTACTCTTGCCACGACGCCGTCCGCGCGGAAACTTTCCCGCCACGTACGACGGAAAAAGGCGGGAAAGAAAGGGCGGGAATAAAATTTTATTACGATTGAACTCGAATTAAAATACATAGCTTAACCGAAAATTAAAGATACATGGCCAAATTCTACCGTTGGAGTCATTCGGTCATACTCGTGCCTAGCCCCGTAGTAGTCGCCACCGTAGTCGTCGTAGTCGCCGTCATCATCGTCGCCGGCATCGGGGTCGCGGTACTCTCCGGTCGGCGGGTGAGCACGCGTGGGCCGGGACCGAGGGTAGCGCAGGCGGGGGCCACGGTAGGCCATGACGCCCGGAGAGTCCGGCCGCGCCACCACGGCCGACGGCCGGCCTCGTTGAAGTTCGAAGGAGGCGGACCGCCCTCCTCATGCTCGGAAAGCGCCCTCTCACGCCGATTGATGAAGAAGCTTTCCCAAGTCGGGCCGTAGTCGGGATGCCACCGGGGATTCCTCCGCCGCTCCGGCGTGAGCTCGAAGTAGTAGTGGTTCGTGATGGCCATCTCGCGCGCCACACCTAGAGGGACCGGAGGGACCGGTACGCCTCCGACGCTTAGCAACCAGCCGGTCGGGACGCGGTAGCCCGGCGGGCAGGGGTAGTTCGAGGCGCAAAGCGCCTCCGCCTCCCGGGGGTTAGAGATGCGATGGAAGCCATGGGAGAGAATGATGAGGTTTGCGGATATGAGTCTAGATGTGATATGTAAATGGTGGCCAAGCCTACATATATATAGTGGAAAAATGGCGGGAAGACAAAGGCGGGAACCGGTGAAAAGCGTGGGAAGAAAATAGGCGGGAAGACGGAGGCAAACCTTTAGTACCGGTTGGTGGGTGCAACCGGTACTAAAGCCGTCGGCAGGATAAGGACGCCCTGCTCGATGAGATAAAGTATGTAGCGCACGACGCCTGTCGGTGGGATAAGGACGCGTGGGTAACCTTTAGTACCGGTTGGTGGGTGCAACCGGTACTAAAGCTGTCGGCAGGATAAGGACGCCCTGCTCGATGAGATAAAGTATGTAGCGCACGACGCCCTGTCGTTGGGATAAGGACGCGTGGGTAACCTTTAGTACCGGTTGGTGGGTGCAACCGGTACTAAAGCTGTCGGCGAGATAAGGACGCCCGCTCGATGAGATAAAGTATGTAGCGCACGACGCCCTGTCGGTGGGATAAGGACGCGTGGGTAACCTTTAGTACCGGTTGGTGGGTGCAACCGGTACTAAAGCTGTCGGCGAGGATAAGGACGCCCTGCTCGATGAGATAAAGTATGTAGCGCACGACGCTCCGTCGGTGGGATAAGGACGCGTGGGTAACCTTTAGTACCGGTTCGTGTCTACAACCGGTACTAAAGCCGTCGGCGAGGATAAGGACGCTCTGCCTATAAAAGGAGCATCGATACACCATGGGAAGCAGCTCAACAAGCCAACATGGATGGAGAGTTTCATCACCATGGATGGAGGAAAGGGTTGGGAAATCTCCGTGGCGGAACTTGTCGAAGATGCCCTTGGTGCACACGCCCTATGGCATCTTCGGAAGTTCCGCCTCGGAAAAATTTCCCTGCAAGCCCGTGGAAGACTCCATCTCCTCTAACAAATGTTGGGGAAAGGGTTGGGAAATCTCCCGTGGCGGAACTTGTCGAAGATGCCCTTGGTGCACACGCCATATGGCATCTTCGGAAGTTCCGCCTCGGAATTTTTTCCTGCAAGCCCGTGGAAGACTCCATCTCCTCTAACAATGTTGCGGAAAGGGTTGGGAAATCTCCGTGGCGGAACTTGTCGAAGATGCCCTTGGTGCACACGCCATATGGCATCTTCGGAAGTTCCGCCTCGGAATTTTTCTCCGCAAGCCCGTGGAAGACTCCATCTCCTCTAACAATGTTGCGGAAAGGGTTGGGAAATCTCCGTGGCGGAACTTCTCGAATATGCCCTTGGTGCACATGCCCTATATATGGCATATTCGAGAAGTTCCGCCTCGGAAAATTTCCCTGCAAGCCCGTGACTTAACTAGTAAAACAAGCCAACCATCTCCATTGTTAATATCTTACATACAGTAACATCATTACACAAAAGTGATTTCCATATTGAGATACACAAGTTATGATCCCTATATGTAGCTAGCTAGTCTTCTGAGTTTTCTTCGCTCGTTTCCCTTTCTTCTTACTGCGACGCAACCATGGACAATCTTCATTGTTTAAGATGATGCTTGGGTCAATTTTTACCTTGAAGGGTGGAATATCGTCAAACTTATTATAATCTTCCGACATGTCTGTCTTGTCCTCTACTCCCACGATGTTTCTTTTTCCTGAAAGAACTATGTGCCGCTTTGGCTCATCGTATGATGTGTCCTCTTGCCTTTCTTTTCTTTTTTTCGGTTTGCTAGACATATCCTTCACATAAAAAACCTGAGCCACTTCACTGGCTAGGACAAATGGTTCGGTGTCGTACCCAAGATTCTTGAAATCCACTGTAGTCATTCCGTACTGCGGGTCTACTTGTACCCCGTCTTTCAGGTTGAACCATTTACACCGGAACAAAGGGACCTTGAAATTAGGTCCATAGTCAAGTTCCCATATCTCCTCTATGTACCCATAATATGTGACCTTGTTCCCATTGCCATCTTCTGCATCAAAGCGGACACCACTCTTTTGGTTGGTGCTCTTTTTGTCTTGGGCGAAAGTGTAAAATGTGTTCCCATTAATCTCGTACCCTTGAAAAGTCGATATAGTAGAAGATGGTTGCTTGGCCAACAAGTACAGCTGCTCGTCATCGGTGACATTCATGAGACGTGTTTGCAACCAACCGCCGAAAGTCTTCATGTGTTCTCCATCAATCCAATCTTCACGTTGCTCCGGGTATTTAGAGCGTAAGATCTCCTTGTGTTCCTCTTTGTACGGAGCCACCAAGATGGAATTAAGTAGAACCGTGTAGTGTGCTTGAGTGAAAGAATGTCCGTCCATACACGTTGCTGATTTCTTTCCTAGCGTGCCTTTTCCACGCAGTCTCCCCTCATAGCGCGATTCAGGAACACCGATCGGCTTAAGGTCAGGAATAAAGTCAACACAAAACTCAATGACCTCCTCTGTTCCATAGCCCTTGGAGATGCTTCCTTCGGGCCTAGCACGGTTATGAACGTACTTCTTTAAGACTCCCATGAATCTCTCAAAGGGGAACATGTTGTGTAGAAATACAGGACCGAGAACGCCAATCTCTTCGACCGGGTGAACTAGGAGATGTGTCATAATATTGAAGAAGGATGGTGGGAACACCAACTCGAAGCCGACTAGACATTGGACCACATCCTTCCGTAAATTTTGTAGAGTAAGTGGATTGATCACCTTCGAGAAATTGCATTGAGGAACGCACATAGCTTCACAATGGGTACTCGAACATTTTCCGGCAGAAGCCCCCTCAGTGCAACCGGAAGTAATTGTGTCATAATCACGTGGCAGTCATGAGACTTTAGGTTTTGAAACTTTTTCTCCGACATGTTTATTATTCCCTTTATATTCGACGAGAAGCCAGACGGGACCTTGATGCTACTCAGGACTTCAAAAAAGATCTCCTTCTCCTCTTTGGTAAGAGCATAGCCGGCAGGACCTTGATACTTCTCTCGGATTCGGGTTGTTTCCTTCGTGGATACTTTGCTTGGTCCTGCCGTGCATCCGGTGTATCTTTTGTCTTCCCATACACACCCAAGAAGTTTAGCGGGTTCACGCAAAGATTTTTCGTCACGTGCATCACGTCGATTGCAGAGTGAACCTCTAAGAATTTCCAGTAGGGTAGCTCCCAAAATATCGACTTCTTCTTCCACATGGGTACGTGTCCGTCAACATCATGCGGAACAGATTGTCCGCCGGGACCCTTTCCAAAGATCACTTTTAAATCCTTGACCATATCATATATAACTTCCCCATTAGGGCGGGTAGGCTTCGTTCGGTTATCCGCCTCACCTCCGAAATGCTTTCCTCTCTTTCTTACGTGATGTTGTTTTGGAAGAAATCGACGATGCCCCGGTACACATTCTTGTTTCCCAAATAATTACTATCAGTCTCACCTAAACAGTGTGTGCATGCATTGTATCCCTTGTTTGACCGCCTCGAAATGTTACCAAGAGCAGGCCAATCATTGATGGTTACAAATAACAACGCTCGTAGGTTAAATTCCTTTTGTTCGTGCTCATCCCACACAGGTACACCTTCGTCACGCCACAACTCTAAAAGTTCTTCAACCAATGGCCTCGTGTACACATCAATGTCGTTGTCGGGTTGCTTCGGGCCCCGGATGAGCACCGGCATCATAATGAACTTCCGCTTCATGCACAACCAAGGAGGAAGGTTATAGATACATAGAGTCACCGGCCAGGTGCTATGACTGGAGCTCTGCTCCCCGAAAGGATTAAAGCCATCCGTACTTAGACCAAATCTTAAGTTCCTTGCGTCATCTGAAAATGACTTGAACTCTCTGTCGATTTTTCTCCACCTGCGACCCGTCGGCGGGGTGTCTCGACATCACATCTTTCTTACGGTCCTCTTTGTGCCATCGCAACAACTTGGCATGCTCTTTGTTCTGGAACAAACGTTTCAACCGTGGTATTATAGGAGCATACCACATCACCTTCGCAGGAACCCTCTTCCTGGGGGTGGACTCACCCTCAACATCGCCAGGTCATCTCGCCTGATCTTATACCTCAATGCACTACATACCGGGCATGCATTCAAATTCTCGTACTCCCCGCGGTAGAGGATGCAGTCATTGATGCATGCATGTATCTTCCGCACCTCTAATCCTAGAGGGCAGACAACCTTCTTTGCTTCGTACGTGCTAGAGGGCAACACGTTCTCCCCGGAAGCATCTTCTTTATTATTTTCAGCAACTTTTCAAATCCCTTGTCGAAGTACCATTCTCTCGCCTTCCACCGCAGCAATTCCAGGCGTGGTACCCGACTTTTCTCGACCATTTTCGCAATTTGGGTACAACGGTTTGTTGTGATCCTCTAACATTTTCTCCAACTTCAACCTCTCCTTTTCATTTCCGCGAGTTCATCTTCGCATCAAGAATGGCCCGACCCAAATCGTCATCCGGGTCATCAAAAATCGGCTCATCGAAAATGAGCTCTTCTTCAGCTTCGTCTTCCCCAATTCTACTACCACCGTCTTCAGTGAATAAGCTGGGATAGTTGTCACTATCCTCTTCTTCTTCGTTGTCTTCCAATATAACCCCTCTTTCTCCGTGCTTGGTCCAACAATTATAGCTGGGCATGAAACCATTCTCCAGCAGGTGGACGTGAAGGGTCTTCGAGGTAGAGTAATCCTTCATATTCTTACAGGAACTACATGGACAATACATGAAACCATTCGACCGCCTGTTTGCCTCAGCCACGTTGAGAAAATAATGCATGCCAGTAATGAACTCGGGATGGCACCGGTCACCGTACATCCATTGTCGACTCATCCGCATTTTATATGTATATCAAAAATCATTAAGTACACAACATCATGGATATATGAGTGACCAACTTAATTAATATTCAAGTTCATCACATAAAACTAAGTTTTTTTTATAAAAAAGAAGAGGCTCACCGAGGTTGTACGGTGCCGGCTAGGGGACGACGCTAGCGATCGACGGCGGTGAGGACGGGGATGATACTAATTAAAACCTACAAAATATACCATAATTTCAGCTCAAATTGATTATAAAAAAGTAAAATCCCTAACTTAGGCATTTCATCAAACACCTTGCTAGCACTAGAAAAATAGTACGAGTTAAACTACCAAAGAAATGAGCTAAATTAGGAACGCCGGAAGAAAGGATGATATTGCTAACCCTTGGATAGATGGAGGTCGTTAATCTTGTTAAAATGGTGGAGAAAAATAAAGATTATTGGAGTGTGAGAGGTGGAGAAAAATTTAGAGTGTGAGGAAGAAGAGAAAAATGAGAGCCAGCAGGGGCTCGGGACGATCCGGGCGATTTTGATATGGTTGGGTACCTTTGGTACCGGTTCGTGTTACGAACCGGTACCAAAGGTCCAGCCCGGGCCCCACCACGCGTCTGAATTTTGGCCGAAGACCTTTCGTACCGGTTCCTAACACGAACCGGTACGAAAGCCCCTCCCAAACCGGTACCAAAGTTCCTCGCCCACCTGAGCCCTCAAACCGGTACAAATGGCCCCATTGGTACCGGTTCGTAAGGGAACCGGTACCAATGGCTTAGATGGATGAGAGGTTTTCTACTAGTGTTCCTGTGTGATCCTCTAAAGGCAGTCCACCGAAAGCTACCCAGTTTGTGCCATGGAGCCAGCAGAGTTAATTTCTCTGGGGTAAGTTGGTAGTACGTGCACAGCGTACGTACCGGTTTAAGTTGGAAATTACAGTACCTGGTACATTTGCTTCAGAGAAAAACAAAAAAGGGTACAAGGTACATTGATCTCTGTGGAAACAAAAAAAGCACGGGCCTCATCGGTTGCAAATCATGTACCAAGTGGTATTCCCGTGCTTTTTTTTTTCTTTTTTCTTTTTTTTGCGAGAAAGACGATTGGAAACCCTAGACACTGAGGAGTTTTTTGCACCTCCACCGGCTCGTCTCGCTTCCTATGGTCTTTTTGGGATGGGGGGCACGGGTTATAGGAAACCACGAAAGAA
The DNA here is from genome assembly GCF_022539505.1 of Lolium rigidum. NCBI lineage: Eukaryota > Viridiplantae > Streptophyta > Magnoliopsida > Poales > Poaceae > Lolium > Lolium rigidum. The sequence continues at coordinate 10,654,714 of NC_061514.1, read as the reverse complement.
CATTATTTAACCTTCCTTATTTCACTTTTCGTGGTGTTGTTGGGTCCATGATGGAGGTGCCGATTATGTCACACAAAAGAATGATTTACACCACTCTATCTCCATCCCGATGTGGTTATCATTGTCCCGTGTATTGTGGTTCCCAATTCCGTAGATTGTTTCAGATTTTCAGCCCAACCAAAATGTGGGTGGCATTGCTTTCAGTTTTATGGTCCATGATTCTCACTTTTTTTTATGCTCCGTAGTAGTTTTCCTAATTACCAGCTCATTCGACTGAGATAAGTTCTTGACCGACTTCTATTCCATTCGATTACACCGCGATTCATCATGCTACCATGAGTTGCAACCGAGATTTTGCTAGTTGCAAATGAGGTCGGAACTGATATACAGGCCGTTGGATTGTATCGTGATTCATGCTAGGGTAGAGTTGCGACATGGTTCACTTGCCCTTTACCGTTGGGTTGCTTTGTGATTCATGCTACTGATGAGTTGCAACCGAGATTCGATACTAAGAATTAGCTTAATTCTCGTCACACCCTATGATTATTGACTACTACTACTAGGTGTGTTGAGCCATAGCGTGTTTCATTGACGATTCCATATTACCACTTATATTGCAGCGCATGCATGGATTCTTCACCAAATATTGGGGGAACACCGGCATATGCAAGAGGTGGGGGAGGGCTACTTCAAAAACAATTCAATAAAAAAACAATTCAATTATCTTCCGCTCTGAGTAGGAAATACTTTTATGATGTTTTTACCGTGAATCTTTGGTATTTGCGTTTGTCGGTGTATTTGGTTCGACGTACTTTCTCCGCCGTAGATGCATGCTATTTAGTGTTCAGACAAATATCAGACAACCTTTGTGAAACGGAGAAAGAACTGCTGAGTTACTGAATTGAATGGGTATTAACAGATTTACACTTTCCGCAGTCCAACATGGAAGACGCTGGCGAGCTTCGTGCAAATCGTGACTGCTTCTAGACGACGGTGTGTAAATGGCCAAGCTACTATCGCTGTTGCAGGATCCGTCCGTGTGGAAGGAGACGACACCCAGATCCCGGGGAGAATCGGATTCATGATGAGAGGATCGCCATCAGGTGTGTGTGACAGGGGAGAGGGGTCGAGGGGACAGATCGACGTCCAAAAACGGCCCGCCGGGCGACGCCAGCCTCGCGCTGGATGTTGGGTTCACGAGAGAAACGTGGCGGCGAGAAAGCCACGGCGCGCATGGCATGCCGGTCGGGGTTGACAGGTTCGCCGGACTTGGACCGCAGCGGGATCAGTCCGTCGATCCGGCGGCGGATCCGCCGATGGCGGCAGGCCTGAACCCGCGACGCGTGCCCACGGTATTAGAGAAACAGCACGTCCTTGCCGGTGGTCCGGTGTGCAGCGACCCGAAATGAGACCGACCCCGGCTTGCGACGCATTGTATACGGCCTGCGTATACAAAAACGATAACGCGCCAGTTTAGATATTCTACACTTGCGTACGTGAGATCGGTGACGCAGTTAACGTGTAACTTCTTTTCTAGGTATAGATACGTGTCTCCCAAAATGAGGTCCCTAAGCTTTAGTTAAAATGCAACGTATTTTAAGTTCGATCAAATTTACTTGTAAAAATATAAATATTTACAATACCAAATCAATATCAATAGATTCACCAGAAAGTATAGCTTCTCAAAATATCCATTTAATATTGTAGATATTCATATTTTTTTCGTATAAACTTGGTCAAACTTAGAAGGCGATGCCTTTTGGCTAAAGCTTAGGCGTCTTATATTTTGAGACGAAGAGAGTAGAATAAAGATCAAGTTACAGGGTCCCGTAAAACAACAACTAACGGTCAAAAGGAAAAAATTGCAATCCTTGCCGCAGAACACCGAGCGAAATCCCAATACGTGTCACTCGCCTTCGACACCACTATAGCGGCCACACAAGAGAAAGTGGATACATACCACCCACGTGTCTCCATCACTTATCTGCAGCTTTTAGATTCTAAAAATTCCGATAATTTTATTTTTAGATTCTCAAAATTCTAAATGAAAATATGAAAGCAGGAAGATTTTAGTTTTTGCCAGAAATTCAGGATTTTTTTATTTTTTCAAAATAAATTACTAATTGCATCCTGTATAGAGATTATTATTACTTAACCATTGATATTTATTTAAATAATTATTTAAAATTCAAAATAATAAAGAGTTGTGATATCGCGGTCTAAGGCTTAATAGGATTGATATGGTAGTATTATCAGCAATGTTTCGTATAGAAGATGGAAGCTCAACCGGAAAGAACTAAGATGTTAAACGTGTTAGGGATGGAGTAGTATGAAGATGGATGACCATAGTGGGAAATTTGACCATGAGTGTAATTTGACATAATATTTTTAGAGTTGAAATGGTCCATGTGAGAGATTAAAAAATTGAAAAAAATGCGAAATTTTTTTGCAAAAAAATCAGAAAATTTGAAGTTTACGGACGGGGCGGCGTGGCCTGCGGCGAGGGTCTATACGCCGACGGTGGCCGCGTCTACGCTGAGGGACCACGTGTCTCCACCGAGGCGAACCTTCGGCGAGGAGCTACGCCGACGGTGTCCCTCGGCGTAGACTATGCCGATGGCCTTTTATAGCTACGACGAGGACTCGGGGCCATCGGCGCAGCGCGCTATTCCTGTAGTGTTTACAAATTGCAGTTTAGGTGCCATTGGTAAGGATAGAAGAATTTTGGAGATGGAAGATGGCTATGTCTTACAAATGGTTTGTTAGTTAACATAGAGGTTGAAAACTCTGGAGACTTCAGCTACAATGATGTTATTTAAGATTTTAGAAGCAAAAATGGCCGGAGAGCGAAAACTAGTCAATTTGTTTACATAGTCTGTCTTAGTTTGGCCCGTCCAAGATTTTCTTCGAAGCTTCGCCACTAACCAAAAGGATGTTGGCGTTGAAAGGCTGGTGCCATGGGAGAGCAAGATCGGTTTCGGCCACCTTGCTGATAAGGTGCCAGGTGGGATCCAACCCAAATTCCGTTTATGGTTTATTTTGTTATTTGAAGAACAGATTTTGAGACAAAGTTTTCGTGGAAATGACAAAATGAACTATAAGTAGTGTAGGATTTAGGCAACATCTCACTCACATCTCTACTCCGCCGCCGATTGAAGAGGAGTGACATATTGGTTTGCATCTTCTTAATATGTTTTTCTCTTCATTTTTAATTTATGTTAGAAAACCTGCATGTACTTGTTTTTAGACGGAGGAAGTACACCCTAACGTGTCCCTACACATAACGTGCCATTTCAACGCCAAATGTATGTCACATGTACGTACGTACGCGCGTACCTGGCGGCCGTGCCTGCATGTGACTGGTTAGCGCATCCTTACGACGTCGGCACAACCTAGCGGGTGATCGATCAAACCGTCGACGTCGCCGTCGCCCGGCCGGACGGAGGAGCCCGCACGCACGTACTGACGTACAGTACATGTTTTCATGGCGCCGATCCGATTCCCTGGCCGAATCCCGGAAGATTGGAGCGGAGACCAACCGGAGCAGGACTCGTCGCCGGCAGGTACGCATGCAGATCCATCCGTCCTTGTCATGGCGTACAGTGGGAGAGGCTGATTAGTCGGCCATGGCTGCTACGCGCGCTGGAGCTTGAACAGCGCGCGGCTGATATTTTCATCTTCTAGAACAACGGAGACTCGGTGGGCACCTGACTCGTAATCACTCGCAGCATCTTTTTTCCAAAAGAGAAAAGGAAAGAAAGAAAGAAACTGTTCCAGAAATGTGGCGGCAACGGTTAGTCTTCGTCTTCCCTTGACGCCAGGAAAGTCCGCGCGCGGCCAAGATCCGCCACGATTCACTTTTCCTGCCGGTGGGACGATTCCGGCCGCCGTGCTGGCAGGCGTAGTTTTCATGCGGAGATCTCTGCAGGAGTCAGGGCTTCACTCTACCGGAGGTTCCACAGCCACCGTCAGAATCGACGGCACGCACGTACAGGTCGGGTGCGATTGAGGAGGAGTACATGTCAGATCAGTCTAGAATCAGAATCGGCCCCAAAAGTTCGTGTATGTAAGTTTCGGAAAATCATGAGATAAGTCGGGCACATAAACACCGCAATGATACATACTCGTGTAAGTTTTAACTCAAAAATGCATTCGTATGTGGCCTAGTCAAAAATAAATAAGATAAAATAAAACTTCTAGAGGAATTTTGCAGTCTCCTTACACCGTACGCTTGTTCGTTTTTGCCTACGTTACATATTCTTTTGTATTCAGATTTCAAACTTGGCACGCAAATACCCGAGCACATCCTCTGCATGCAAACTTTTATTTTGTTGTACTGATCTTTCCGTTTACCCTGGAGTACCTACGTTCTGAAAATTAGCTTCCTAACTCGGTGGCATTGCTTCCGTTTCATGATCTGCCACTGCTGGATGGCTGGACACGGCTCTTTCGGACCGATTTTTTTAAAACAATATATTTTTTTTGGTTATTTTTATAAATAATACTCGGTTCCAATCTTTATCATGAATAATACAGTCGGGGACACGTCCCCGATTAGAAGGAATCAGGAACAACAAACCCGATTAAAGGTAGTCGGGATAGGTTACCCCAAGTTCTTCTGATTCTCTCCGCCGCACGGGGCTATCCTCAACTTTTTGCACTAATCGGGGTAGAGAAACCCGATTTCTTCCAATTGGGGTAGAGGAACCGATTTCTTTCAATTAGGGTAGAGGAACCCGATTTCTTTCCACTAATCAGGGTAGAGGAATCCGATTACTTCCAATTGGGGTAGACGAACCCAACTACTTTCAATTGGGGTGGGCTCTACGCAGATTCTCTCCTACTTGGGGTGTGTTACCCCGATACCTTCTAATTGGGGTACTAGTCCCCGACGGTGTATTATTTGTGGAAAAATTGAAATTGAGTATTATTTCTGAAAATAAAGAAAAAATGTACTCCCTCCGTTCATTTCTATGGCGCCTATAGGTTTTTGGCATTTATTTCAGAATATAAGATTGTAGCTTGGATATTTTTTTAATTACCCCATCCCCCGTTCAGCTCCCACACAGTATGTGTGAGAAAAAATCCATACAAAATTGGAAACAGTTAATTGAGATTTCTAATATATGGCCCAACGATTTCTTAAAATTAGGCAGCAATGTTTTACTTTCCTTGATGAACTTGGGTGCACATATATGGAGAATCAACAAGAGAGATTTATGTGATTTATTATGGTAAGTTAGGAAGATATGGATTTCCCAAATTTTACGTTGATCTCAAATCGTTCAGCTAGGAGGTCTTGTGTAAAAAATACTATTGCGCTAATTTCCGTGCCAAAAAATTATAGTCACTATAGAATGGAAGAGAGGGTGTATTATTTAAAAAATGCTCTTTCGTAGATGCGACCACGTGTTGGCTGCACAAAACTAGAAATACGTTTTTTTTGAAACGGGGATACCTCAATCTATTAATTAAGAAAAAAATGTTTTGATAAAATAGTTGAACAAAAAAAACAGAAAATTATGAACAATTACCCTCCCAACATTATTTCACCCAAGTGTTTGGCTTCCGCGGTTATTCATAAATGGGCTTGTCTCTTAATTTTATCTAGGATGATAACTAGAGGCGGCGCATGTTTGTTGTGGAAAACCCACGCATTCCGTTCGCTCCACAACTCGCAAGTGACGAGTAGCGTGAGGGAGGCGACGGCTTTGCGGTTGGGTGTGGAGCCACTAATCATCATGCTCAACCAATGCTTGATTGAAAGACCCTCCCAAATGGATGGTTGTGTGTCGGGATGCTGAACAAATCTTGAATGGATCTCCAAAGGTGAACGGTGTAGCGACAATTGATAAAGAGGTGGCAAACCGGCTCTGTTCTTTGCTTGCACAGCGAAGTTGTTCCCTATCTTGATTTTTGGAACCTAGGCGTTTAAAAAAAAAAAACTTGGTTGACCCTCCAAGATTTTCTTCTGGAGATGGCAAAGATGAGCGGGGCAATCTCTTTGATTTTCTCCTACAAAGCCAAGGAGCCTCCTAGAAAGGTATCTTGCACCTTTTGCCAACAGTGATGGAAGCGGTGGTTTAAAAGATGTTCATATCTTCCTCGAAACATGGGTTGCCGAAGGCAGCCCAAATTTTCGCGGAGTCCTCCACTGAGGCCAATGCCAACGTAGACAAAGCCATGGCAAACTCATCCAAATTCATGACTCCAAGCCCTCCAAGCTTCCATCCTAGATGGTGCATACGCACGAGATGTACCGACGAACTGTGTGATACTTGTCGTGATGTTAATGACCAGAGGCATCTCAACTCTCATGATATGAGTGGAGGGCCTGATTTCGTAGGCTCTACGAGTTGGTGATGCGTCTAGGAGCAAATCTAGGAGGGATCGGATCGGTGCGAGTGGCTGGACAAAGCTATCTATCGATACCAAATGAGGAAGGACGATCTCACTTTACGGTAGTTAAAATTAAAAAACCCTTAAGAAAGCAGGTCTCAGTTGGTAGCATGTGATAAAGCCGTCAGCACATTGCCGTACAGAGCAGTTGCACGTTCCACGACAACTGAAGCAGCCAAAACATTTTCGGTGGAGCATCTGACACGAGTTACGTAACATAACATGATCATTGTATGACCGGAGCATGATATAAGAAGCTACTCGTAAGTTGGGTTGGCAAAAATATGCAGACAACACTAGATTTGATCAGCCACATTCCTAGTAGCCAAGTGGTTCAAGTTGCGCTGCAGAATGATGGCCAGAGACGATGGACCTCACGACATCTAACTTCCACAAAATGGACAGTTGTAGCTATTATAAACTTATCGATCCCAAATGAGGAAGGAAGATCTCACTTTACGGCAGTTTATAACACCTAAAAGAGGCCCAGTTGCCATGTGACACATTCAGCAGCGGCCGACATATAGTCGTACAGAGCAGTTGCACGTACACGACAGCCGAAGCAGACAAAATATCAGCATTTGACATGAATGTGTAACATAATCAGATCATAGGTAGGGTATGACCGGAGGGTGAGAGAGGAAGCTAAGTTGGGTTTGCCCTATACATGCAGCAGCACCAAGTAGAGTAGCATTTCCTGCAGCCAAGTGGTTCAAGTTGTGCTGCAAAATGATGGCCCGGGACGATGGACATCACAACATCTACCTTCCATGGAATGGACCGCGGTGGTTATCGGGCAGGCGGACAGGTCACATGGTGTCTTCCAATGGCCATCTAGAGCTGCCAGTCGATGGTGGATAGCCCTAGCCTCTCCAGGATCTGATTCGTCTGCGAAAAGTGCCTGTTTAAGATTGACACGACAAGAGAGATCATAATGCAGATATTAGCAGCTGAGAAAAGTCTCCAGAGATTGAAAGATAACCACACGGAAAAGAACCATTTGATTTGATTGAATTGGGGACATGCGATGCCACGATCGGATTCGACGTCCCGTATTAGGCAGCAGAGCCATTAACACCGGTAAGTGAAAAGGGAAAAGTAATATCAAGGGAAAGTTAAGACATGAAAAGAAATGCAAAAGTTGAGTGTTCATCGCACCACTCGGCATGGACGGACAGTAGCATTTGATAATGGTGCAGTTAGAGTTAAAGGTTTGTTCATTGGGTGGGTCATTATAACACACTACCAAAACATGTACAGTAGCATTTGATAATGGTGCAGTTAGAGTTAAAGGTTTGTTCATTGGGTGGATCATTATAACACACTACCAAAACATGTACAGTAACAAAGATACAGGTCAGTAGTGGGTTTAAGATTGGCACGACAGGAGAAATCAAAATACAAAATTCAGTAGCTGAGAAAAGTCTCCGAAGATTGATGGATAAACACAGGGAAAGAACCATTTGATTTATTTGAATTGGCCCCATAAACACGATCTGATTCGAAGTTCCTTATTAGGCACAGCCATTAGCAGCAGTAAGTGAAAAGGGAAAAGTAACATCAAGTTGGGAAAGTTAAGGCATGACATGACAGGCAAAAGCAATGAGTGTTCATCGCGCCACTCAGCATGGACGGACAGTATCACAAGATCATGGTGCAGGTAGAGTTAAAGGTTTGTTCATAGTATAAGCCACTAGTGAAACATGTACAGTAACAAAGATACGGGTCATTAGTGGGTTTTCGTACTGCCTAGCATCAAACAAACCTTACGGTGCTGCACAGAATGCCACAAGTGGTGAAGAATATAGTGATTCGATATTGTAAATGGTAATCGTCCTTTTATTCTTGTGGCCACCCAAATCCCCGCACTAGTGACATAATGACATGCAACTGGAATACGTTTATCATTTCTATCATGTAGTTTCATCATTTTTATTTTTATTTTTTATAAGGGATGGAGTTCAGATTTTCATTTATGACAAGCACCAAAATCATTGAAGAGAATTTACTAGAATTGCAAAGAAAATAAACCTGCATCCAAAGAAACCTCTGTGCGCAGACAGGCCTGATGGATGGGCAGACTTTAAAATGTGATGTTTAGTTTCATCAATTAGTCTGCAAAAAGAAAAAAAAAGCACGTACTCTGAATGTTTATGTGTGTCTGAGGTCCAAATATAACGATCAGGAACAGCAAGTTGTCGATGGCCAGCTTATGAAACTTTCCTTTTACATTCTGAACTCTGCAGAGCTCGAGATAAAATTAAGCATACCTTATCTTAGCTTGAGCTGAGTTTCCCCAGAGAAGAAACACTAATCCTGATTTCTTTTCTGATATTGTCTTAATGACAGCATCAGTGAACTGCTCCCATCCTTTCTTGGCATGAGAGTTGGCTTGGTGCTCCCTCACTGATCAGGAAAAAAATGAAATCAACAAACTTTAGCAAGCTGCAACTCCCAAAAAAGTCAAATTTACTGTAAAATACTAGTACATCACTAAAAGAGTATGAATTAAAAGATTAATCACTAGAGCATGCAACAATATCAAGGTCATACTTTCACACTAGCATGAGTGAACGGGGCACTAGACAGCGTAATTCCAATTCAGCATCAAGGGTATCGGCAGCCCCAATTAAAATTACAGAATAGTTTACCATGCCCACCCATAAGACAAACAGCTACTGCAGATTTGACTAGATAACCTTTATCTGCAAAGACAACTGCTAGGACAACAATGCTAAGGAGAAAAGAATCCACAAATATCAACCGGCCTAGAGTAGAAAACCAGAATACAGTGAAGTGCAACTAATGCTAGGCCAACAATGCTAAGGAGAAAAGAATCCACAAATATCAACCGGCCTAGAGTAAGCTACTAGAATAAAACAGAAAACCAGAATACAGTGAAGTGCAACTAATTAGAATAAGAAATAAGCATAGTTTCTGTAATCAAGATTCAAGTGCAGAAATTAATTTAAACTGGTGGTACATATATGAAAGCTAAAAAATGACATATGTTTCATCCTGATGAGGAAAACAGCCATACCTGTTAGCACAGTATTGAGCATAAGAACACCCTGCAAGATACATGTTTTTTTTGAGTTAGTGAATATCTCCAAAAAAAATCAAAAGAAAACTTATGGTCTTCTAGGAATTAAGAAAAATAGCAGTAACACAAGTTGGCCATAGGACGCACCATCATTATTTTCTACATTTAATTTTAATATACATAAAGCTAGACTGTTTCAGGTCCAGCATCACATTGTTGCCCATTCAGGATTTCAAATACAATCTAATTGTTCGGCCTAAATATAGTGTAGCAAACCAATTGCTTCTGTGGCATCCTATATGGGATAAAAGGACCAGAAAATGCAAAATTACTTGGTTCATCTGATAATTGTAGTGGCATATTGAAATGGGTTTTGGCTGAAACTAGTATTCAAAGAAAGAGGTTCAACTGATTAGATTTCCAAAACCCGACACAAAAACTGTTTCCAGGGACTTTTGGACTGAAGGCACATGATTTGTGGTACATGATAGATATCCTCTCTGCGCTGAAACTGCAAGACTGACTGAGCCCTTTGGTATTGTAACACGTGAAAAGATGTACTACCTCCATGTATAAAAGGATGTCGAAGATTTATCTAAATTCAGATGTATCTATACACTAAAAAGTGTCTAGATACATTTCAATTTAAAAAACCTTTTGAGATCCTTCTATGGAGAGAGGTAGTAAAACATTTCATGGTATATTTGCACATACCAATCCTCCTATTGCAACATGAATTAATATTAGAAACTCTTACTAGTTAATATTAAGATAAAATAGGAGAACAAACACATTGTTTTATTTGTATGTATTATATATTACTATATTATAATGTTATATCAAACCATCTTACCTGCACAGCCCATCTTTCCAAATTCCCATGGGATGGGACAGTACAACCTAGATCTTTATGCAGCTCTTTAAACATGTTCTGTAAGCTTGAAGGAATTTTGATCCCCTCTGGTACTGAAAACGACAATCCCATGGCCTGACCAGGACCATGGTATGGATCCTGAAAAGTAGACAATCAGCAACATGAAATACTGAAAACTAATTCATCCAATTTTGCAAAAAAAAAAATAGCTTGTGGTATCCTGCGCACTGCTATTATTAGGCAGGCATCATTAACTATTACGTGAGGCAATGACCCACAATACTAAAGCAAGCATAGAAAGAAAGATTTCAAACACACAAAAAATCAAAACTTAGTGCGCGATAAACAGATATCATGAAATAAAGATGCAAAGTAGGTTCAAAGATAAATGAAAATTATATGGTATGTTTAGCAACCAAGTAGGTTCAAAGATAAATGAAAACCATATGTAACTGCAGGTTACTGTGACACGACATACTGATCAAACATACAAGCTATCTCCAAAATTAGTTAGTGTGGCATGATATGGTATATGCAGAACCGAAGCAATAGATTCTATTCCTGCATATGGAACTGCAGATTACTTTATCCAGGCTTTTAATTCAACATCATTAGCCATGCAGCAGCCATCATGGTAACAAAGATAAACTCTAGACCAAAGTCAGACCAACTGGCTAACAGCCACATACTTTTTTTCGAATCCTGCAGGAGAACTGCATGTGAATAAATAGATAGAAGAAAAACAGCCGGAAGGCAAAGAGTACACGACCAACACGGACACAGCAGATATAGCAGCTTCAGAAAATGCAACTAGCAAAACTTTTAGAAACTAGACTGTCATCCCCACGATAGAGAAAACAACCGAAAAAACTAGCCTGAATCTACGACCTGCAAACAGCCTGTATCTACAGCCATGGAGATACTGAAAGTCTGAAACGACCCCGGCTAGCCAATGTCCACTGGATTGCATTCCATTTAATCTGCGAGATGATTTGTTGCATGCTTTTGTGCTCGTTTCTGAAGACCCGCCCATTTCGTTCGTGCCAGATACTCCAGGATGTGATCATCACTAAGGTATTGAATTTCTCTTCTCCGGGTTATGAAGATTGCTGCTCGCGTGAAGTCACATACTTTCCACAGCATAACAATACACATTATACAAACTCATAACCAACTTCACACTGTTCTTTGTGAATCAAATAATGATTTAACATAAAACAATGTATCCTGCATAGTCGCTCAATGTAACAACGCTTGCAAGAGCAATCCAACAACAAAAAAAGTACAGTGTAACATTCTAGTCTAAACAGAGCACTGTCAGAGGCAGCATAGATGATTATTCCAAATTTCCAATTCACCATCTCCCCCGCCTCTGTATGCAGATGCAGCATTTCACAGATGGAGCATCAATAGCTACTCCATCACAAAAGAAGCACATCATGATGGTTCGTCTACCATATATTGTAATGTCAAGCACAAATAGGACCTTCTGGTCAACAATGTAGCCTGCAAAACTGCTATTGACCGACTTCACACGGAGTTCTTTACGAATCAAGTAATGGTATAACATACTCCCTCCGGTCGGATTTAATCGACGCGGAGGGAGGTCTGCCATGCATGTAATTAGGCTGATGGCTGCGTCGATTAAATGCGTCCAGAGGTAGTACAACAATGTAGCCTACAAAATTGCTCAATGTGACAACGCTAGCAAGAGGACCCTAACAAAAAGAATAACCGTGTAACCTTCTATGATAAACAGAGCACTGTCCGAGTCACCATAGGTGATAACCCCAATAACCATTTCCCCGGGTATGTACGCCGATGCAGCATTTCGCACATGGCAAATCAACAAGCCATTCCACCGCAAAAGAAGCACATACATGAGGGGTTACTCTACCACGTATCAAATGGCATGCAGTAAAGACTGGATTTTCTCGCAACAGGTTCAGTAGCTTCGGATTGGGTACCTGGCCGATGATGACGGCTTTGACGTTGTTGAACGGGGTGGTGTGGAGCGCGTGGAAGACGAGGTGGGTCGGCGGGTAGACGGGCACCTTGCCGTGCGTCCGCTCGTGGGCGACGAAGCTGGAGAGGTCGAGCGCGTAGGGCTTGCGCAGCTCCCCGTCGAGCGCCTCCAGCCACGTCTCCTCCACGAGCAGCTCCTCCAGCTTCGCGGCGCCCCCGGACGCTACAGTCCCCGCAGGCAGATGGTTACAGGACCGGCAAGCCGGGCGCGCGCGAATTCGAAACCTAAGGGGGAGCGTGGAAGATGGTACCTTTGGACTCGGCAAGGCGGAGGTTGCGGCGCGCGCGGGCGAGGGCGAGGTTGGTGTCGGCGCGGCGACGCTGCTCCGGCGAGAGCGAGGAGGGGCTGGGGGAGGAGGAGGAGGAGAGGGAGGCGGCGGGGATGATGGTGGCGGTCGCGCTGGAGCGGAGGCGCTTGGCGGGGCGGACGAAGAAGTCGGCGATGGTTTTGGGGGCGGTGGGAGGTGACGGCGGCGGCGCCATGGGGTTCCGGAACTTCCTGGGGCGGTCGGTAGAGGGAGTGGGCGCAAGGAGGGAGAAGGGGATGGAATGGGCGGCGGCAATTTTGGGCGCGCGCGCGCGGCGGTTGGATTTTTGGGCGCCACGGCCGCCGCCGCCGCGTGGTGGATTCGTCGTCGGAACCGGCCGTATTCTGTGCTGTGGGTCGTGGCTACGCCTGTCGGACCTCGCGTGGGCTCGTGCGGTGTACTCCGGTGGGCCGAATTGAAATTTGCAGGTCTCTGTTCTCGCAATACTCGGGTTATTTTTCTTTCTTTCTTTTCGAAATGGGGAAACGAAACCCAAGCCGCGTTTCATTTATTTGAAAGTACGAGCTGTTCAAAGTTTACATTCAAGGACATATAAGGTTGAGAAAAATATTAACCACAGAAAAAGTAGTAGAAACATCATAAAGATATCCATTCTCAATTCTATATGTATGTCGCCAGCCTGAAAAAGAAGTCATGAGCAACCATCAGCAGTCGGCTGCATCCAGTACCTTATCCCCCGCTGATCCGGTAGGAGTAGGAAATCCCATAGTTGGATTCGGTGCACAACTCGACGAATAAGCTTCAAAGAATTGGTACCCTTCTAATTGTTAAAGATAATATCATTTTTGCATGTCCAAATAGACCAACATAAAGCAAAAATCCCCAATATGTATTCTAGCTTTATAATTTTTATCCACCCTATTTAACTAATTACCAAACATATTAGTAATATTAGCAGGAGGTGGTAAATTGTAGGTTAAGTAGACCATACACCAATCAACTTTTTTCATAAGGACACGGAAGAAATAAATGATCGGCGCTCTCATTAGAATCACAGAAGCAGCACTTTTGACATCCATTTCAATTCCGTGTAGCTAGGTTATCCATAGTTAACAACACTTTGCTACTTAGGAACCACATAAATATTTTTATATTGAGGGGGCTTTTTAGTTTCCATAAATATCTATGAAGAAACATTATATGACCATTCATTAAGTCTAAATACATCGATTTCATGGTAAACAAACCAGAATCTGTTAATTTCCATGTCAATTTATCTTGCTCATTTCAAAAGGTAACCGCCATAAAAGCCGTTTGACACAAATGCAAAAATTTGTTCCACTTATGTTCATTGAATGTACCCCTAAAACAAATGTTTAGAGGTGTTTATGCTAGCACATTGGCTAACAAAATATTTTTGTATTGAACAATGTTATATAAAGATGGATATTGGTGTGCACGGCTGAACCATTTCCAACTTTGTAGTAACATCTACTAAAAAATATTTATTAACCCGCATAAGACCCTTCTAAAATGGAAAATCCGTTGGTTTTACTTCCACTAGAGCCAAGGTTTTGTTCTTAATGTATTTTTTATGTAATAGTTCTTGCCACATGCTTTCTTCTGTAAGAAGTTTGTACAACCATTTTCTCAACAAACACTTGTTCTTTAGATCAAGAACTTCAATACCTAACTCTCCTTAATCCTTCTGTCAGCATACAATGTTCCATTTTGTTAGCCTATACTTCTTTTTGTTCTCATTCGATAGCCAAAAAAAACCTAGAGCGGTAGAAATCAAGTCGTTTTCTAGGAATTTCGAGAAAAGAAAGCATAAACATTGGTAGGCTTATTAAAACTGAATTAATAAGAACGAATTGATCTCCATATGAGAGAAATTTGTTCCGCCAACATCCAAGCTTAGAAACAAAACGGCTCTCCACCAGATTCCATTTTAAATTATGAAGAATTTTATAATGAATAGGTATACCAAGGTACCTAAAAAGTAAAGGCCTATCTTACATCCAAAAATTTCCTTATATTGATGCTCCACATCCTTCGCTTTACCAAACAAAAATTGCTCACTCTTATGAAATTTTATTTTAAGTCCAGACAGTTGTTCAAAAATGCATAGAATAAGCTTCATATTGACAACCTTGTCAATGTCAAGTTCCATAAATAGAATTGTGTCATCGACATACTTAAGAATGGATACTCCTCCCTCAAACAGATGCGGAATGAGACATCCAACTTGTCCCTCCTCCTTTGCACGAGCTATGCATTGAAAAGTATTGGAGACAGAGGATCACCTTGTCTCAACCCCTTTCTTGTCTGGAAATTATGGCCAATATCATCATTAACCCTTATTCCAATAGTAAGTACCTACTTGTACAATTTTTTTAATCCATTCACACCATTTGGGATCAAAACCTTTCATCCTCAACAATTGTTGTAGAAAGGGCCACTTTACCTTGTCATAGGCCTTCTCAAAATCAATTTCGAAAAGTACTCCGTTTATTTTATTTCTATTAAGCTCATGAATAGTTTCATGGAGTATCATTAACACACTCTAAAATATATCTGCCCGGTACAAATGCAGTTTGTCTAGGTCTAATCACCTTATGAGCCAAGTCTGAAATGTGATTAGTGGCAACTTTCGTAAAAACTTTAAAGCTACACATATTGGTCTATATTGTTGGATTTGCACCACATTTTTCTTTTTGGAAAGAAGAGTAATAACCCCAAAGTTCAATTTAAACAACGGTAGCTGTCCTGTCTGAAACTGACTATACATAGCCAGTAGGTCATTTTTAATGACATCCCAAAAATGTTGATAAAACTCCGCCGAAAAACCATCAAACCTGGGGTTTTTATTATGTTCCATCTGAGAAATAGCCTCATGCACTTCTTCCTCAATGAAGTTGGCTGTTGAGAGGCTATTTTCCTCTATGGACAACTGCGAAATGTCATGTGTGTATTCTTCCATCATGGAGAAATTATTTCGGTCAGGGGCACCAAAAAGTTTTTTTTATAAACTCTGTAATATAAACTTTAAGGTTATCCTTTCCGGCTATGGTTCATTCGTCCTATTCTAGCTGAAATTTTTTTCTTCTTCCTTTGTTTACCATTAGCTATGAGATGGAAATCATTAGTTTTATTTCCACCCTCTTGTACGCTTAATCTTAGCTCTTTGAGCTCATTTGGTCTCTTCATCCCGTCTAAGTTTATTATTGCACTCATTTGCATCTTTCAACGCCTCTCTTTCGAAATAACTCAGTGGATTAGTTTCAGCTTGGACGTTTGAAGCATCAATAATGCTTAACAAACGTTCATTTTCCTTTTTATATTGTACATTGAATTTTTTTGCCCATCCCTTTGAAACACATTGCAAATGGCGAATTTTGTTTTGCCAAGTTTGGATAGGCGTGTCCCCATTGGAAACCGCAGTCCATTCAGCCATCACCATATCATAAAAACCTTCTTGATGAAACCAAGACAATTCAAAAAAGAATCGAGACTTATTAGCGAGATGCCCTCGATGACCAGAACCAATCAATAATGGCTTGTGATCAGATCATATACGAGTCAGGGCTGCACATACACTAGTGAATTTTTTTGCTCCCACTCAACACTGGCTAACACTCGGTCTAACTTCAATTTCTCTAAGGTCCAAATTTTCAATAATATCGAATCCATTGGGCTTGGTTCATGTCCTTTTTTATCCAAAAATTACGTCATTACAAATTGAGCAAATGTAATATCGATCCACATTGTAAAGAGCCAGAGTATTGAGAAGCCAGTGACACAAAATCACCCAACGTAACAGACAACATTTAACTAAGCGCGAACAAAATTATCAATTTCCGGACACCATGCTGCGGTAGCTACGCCATATTAAACACCACGAAGAACGACCGGCAAAAGCGTCGCCGCGACGGCAGCAAGGGCGCCAGCGAACGCGACGGCGGGGGCGGCGCCGCTGGGGTGTGGCGGGCTCGGTGGCGCCGGCGGGGGCGCGTCGGGGCCGATGACCTTGACGGCCATCTTCTGGCCGCGCTCGCAGTGGCCCGTGACGCCGCTGATGAAGTAGAAGAGGCCCGCGTGGTCCAGGCGCACCTCGGTGTCGCCGTTGTTGGAGAAGAAGATGGGGTGCGTGGACGCGCACTTGTCGTACTCCTCCTCCGTCACCACCATCACCGAGTCCTTCTTGTACTTGAAATCTAACCAGCCATGCGATCAATGTTCAGGCAAGTACAATCGCATTGTTATCAAATCGATGATGGATGCAGTGAGCGGTGTGATGGAACGTGTCTTACGGACGCTGTCGCCGAGGAGGAAGCGGTTCTTGGACGCCCACTCGTTGTAGGTGCCGGCCTGGCCAGCCGGCGGCACGACCCACCCGGCGTCGCCGCCGACCTCGAAGTCGGCGGCGCACGACGCGCCGATGAGCGCCAGGAGCACCGCGAGAGTGATCATTGGCCTATTCGCCATGGCCGCGAGCGCGGCTAACCGGAGACACGTACGTAGGTGTCTTGATTTCTTCCGGTCGAGCTAATGGTGGCCAGTAATTCCTTCGCGAATCGGAAGATTAGTTGGCTCGATCGATCGGCGATGGCATGCGGATATATGGGGGAGCGAATTAATAGGGAGGGAGTGGCGAGTTGGGGAGGAGGCGGTTAGGGTCGCCGGGGAGAGAATGGTGGAGGCGCCGAGTACGTGGTGCCGTGCCCGTGCATGCGCGCGCGGAGGCGGAGGCGGAGTTGGGTCGCCGCGGGAGGATGTGCTCGATCCGTCGCAGCTTTGACCGCGCGCGCGCGCGAATCGCTGCCATCCTGGGATTCATTTGGACTATGGAGCAGTAGAGCTTTGTGGCCTTATAACAAACGGCCACCCCCAGAATTAAAATTTGCATGTATTTTTCCTCTTCTCAATTCTTTTTGTCATTTCAGTCTGTTTTTCAAATGAATGGAAAAAAAACTTGTTTCGCTTCGAAGATTCCTAAGAGCATGTTTGTTAAAAGCATCGAGTAAACAAATATAACACAAAGGGTTAGAATATATTCTCATAGTTTTATTGTCTACTCTGGAAGTTGGCCTACTTCGAGGTTTCAACCACACCCGGCCTCCCCTTCTCGCGGACGACACACGGTTCCGGTGAGCATTTGAGATGAGTCCTTGTGGCCTTTAACTTAAGTTTTCATCAAAGGTTGCTCATGACACATCGAGGGGTCAATGGCGTGTTCATTGTCCCCGAGGTGCGCATACATGCTTTGCTAAGTGTTAGTCAAGAAGGAAAAGTTTTTTCTAGAAAAATAATTATTTATTATTACGTATCACAACTACTTCACTAACAAGAAGATGCATGACGTTAAGTGGCTAGCGTGACAGGAGAGCAGTCGGCTGATCCGAGGAAGATTGGATTAGGGCATCAGAGATGCGGGCGTGCCGGGAAAAAACGGAAGGTGCAGGTGGGGTGGTTTGCTCAACACGATAAGACGGAGAGGTGGTGGCGACAGGTGGGATTTGGTCCAATGACTGCACGCGGATCCCTGGGAGCATTGTGCCATATATGGTATGATCGGGTGCGGAAGTTTGTGGTGTGACTGGTGTTTGGTCACACTCATACGGAAAACAGGTTTCAT
This sequence comes from Lolium rigidum, assembly GCF_022539505.1. Lineage (NCBI taxonomy): Eukaryota > Viridiplantae > Streptophyta > Magnoliopsida > Poales > Poaceae > Lolium > Lolium rigidum. The sequence continues at coordinate 10,636,466 of NC_061514.1, read as the reverse complement.
CAAATGTGACGTGTAGTGAGACGGTTACTTTTCGTGTAGTTTGGTCGAGGCATCGATTTTTTTGTTAACGTGGATAGCCACCAAAACACAGTGTGAGGAGGATTGAGAGAGATTGTGGAGGAGAGGTGGCGTAGATGATGTGGGCATACCTTATCAGGTATCCACTGTTACCATAACGGGTGCGGTCCAACCGAAGACCCATGAAGCCCATGACGCAAGAAGCAATCGAAGCCTAGTAACCTAGCGTGCAACACAAGTACAAGTCCATACAGAGATAGTCGAACATGTAACCCACCAGGAGTCTTGAGACATGGCCTCGCGTATAAGGGGTCAGGAGGGATCGACGGGGAGGAAAAGACATGCGTTACATAATCTAGGTCATACTAGAGCCATCAAAGCGATATTGTAACCCTAATCATCATCAATCAAGAGCATAGCACATAGGGTTTTCCCTCTAGGGCCTGAAGCTGGGTAAATCTTGTCACGTGTGTTGGTTTGTTTGCACGCCGACGAATCCACCAGTGCATGCTCTTCCCTAAAACCCAAGTCCATAACTTATGGGCATTGTTGTGGTACCCCCACGTCAATTGGCGCAGTCTGTGGGAAGCCCATGCACTGGAATCGTGCTTTATGCGGCTCCGACCTTCAAGATCTATGACTTGGCAGTTCAGGAGCTAGGAATCTGCTTCGGGTCCTTCACCTTCACACTGCACCCGCCGATCCAACGCAAACATCAAAGTAGCCTAGAGCCAGGCCTAGTGGGAACACCCGAATGTGTTGTTTCCCTTGAGCTAGGCCCCCGAGAGCAAAAAATAGCATATGTTTTTGCGCCAGTCGCACGCGTGGAGACATGTGGGAGACACGGCTTAAATCCACTTCCCAACTCCCCTCGCTCTAGTCACCGCGACACTACGACCCTCTCTTTTTTCACCTCATGTCCCAACAACTGCTTTGTCCATGGACTGTCGATCAAGATGATTCCTCGGCGAGCTACGGATAGAGACGGCTCCATCCGTGACTATGAGGTGTGCCATCTCCGAAGTGCGGCAACGCCGATTGGAACAGACGAGGTGCCCGCTATCAATCGACCCTTGCAATTCGCAACGATGCACTCTCATGTGTTGATGATGACCCACAAGTATAGGGGATCGCAACAGTCTTCGAGGGAAGTAAAACCCAAATTTATTGATTCGACACAAGGGGAGGTAAAGAATACTTATAAGCCTTAACAACTGAGTTGTCAATTCAGCTGCACTCGGAAAAGCACTAGCAACAGGGGTGATGTGAAAGTAGCAGTGGTATGAGAGCAATAGTAATAGTAACACAGCAGCAGTAATAGTGATATGAGAGCAATGGCACCAGAAAACAGTTGACATGTAGAACAAGTATATGATGATGAAATATGTACCGGGGTTCCCAGCTATCTACACTAGTGGTAACTCTCCAATAACAAGTGTTGGGTGAACAAATTACAGTCGGGCAATTGATAGGATTGAAATAGCATTAAGACAGTAATATCAAGATCATTAATCATGTAGGCATGTTTTCCAATTATAGTCGTACGTGCTCGCAATGAGAAACTTGCACAACATCTTTTGTCCTACCGACTGGTGGCAGCCGGGCCTCAAGGGAAACTACTGGATATTAAGGTACTCCTTTTAATAGAGCACCGGAGCAAAGAATTAACACTTGGTGAAAACATGTGATCCTCACATCACCGCCATCCCCTCCGGTTGTCCCGATTTCGTCACTTCGGGGCCTTTGGTTCCGGACAGTGACATGTGCATACAACTTGTAGATACAATCTAAGCAATAATTATAGAGCTCAAATCTAAGATCATGCCACTCGGGCCCTAGTGACAAGCATTAAGCATAACAAGATTGCAGCAACAATAACTTCATAAACTTTGTAGATAGACAATCATAACGTAACAATCCATCGGATCCCGACAAACACAACACCGATTACATCAGATGAATCTCAATCATGTAAGGCAGCTCATGAGATCATTGTATTGAAGTACATGGGGGAGAGAATACCAACTAGCTACAGCTAGAACCCGTAGTCCATGGGGGAACTACTCACGGAGCATGATGGAGGCGATGGCGTTTGATACGTCTCCGACGTATCGATAATTTCTTATGTTCTATGCCATATTATTGATGATACCTACATGTTTTATGCACACTTTATGTCATATTCGTGCATTTTCTGGAACTAACCTATTAACAAGATGCCGAAGTGCCAGTTCCTCGTTTTCTCGCTGTTTTTGGTTTCGAAATCCTAGTAACGAAATATTCTCGAATTGGACGAAACAAAGACCCGGGGGCCTATTTTTCCACCGGAGCTTCCGAAGACCGAAGAACATACGAAGTGGGGCCACGAGGTGGCCAGACCACATGGCGGCGCGGCCAAGGGGGGCCCGCGCCGCCCGTGGTGTGGGCCCCTCGTCGGCCCCCGACTCCTGCCCTTCCGCCTACTTAAAGCCTCCATCGCGAAACCCCCGATGCGAAAAACCACGATACGGAAAACCTCACCGAGACGCCGCCGCCGCCGATCCCATCTCGGGGATTCCGGAGATCTCCTCCGGCACTCGCCGGAGAGGGGATTCATCTCCCGGAGGACTCTACACCGCCATGGTCGCCTCCGGAGTGATGAGTGAGTAGTTCACCCCTGGACTATGGGTCCATAGCAGTAGCTAGATGGTTGTCTTCTCCTCATTGTGCTTCATTGTTGGATCTTGTGAGCTGCCTAACATGATCAAGATCATCTATCTGTAATTCTATATGTTGTGTTTGTCAGGATCCGATGGATAGAGAATACCATGTCATGTTAATTATCAAGTTATTACATATGTGTTGTTTATGATCTTGCATGCTCTCCGTTACTAGTAGAGGCTCTGCCAAGTTTTTACTCTTAACTCCAAGAGGGAGTATTTATGCTCGATAGTGGGTTCATGCCCGCATTGACACCTGGGGGAGTGACGAAACCCCTAAGGTTGTGTTGTGCTCGTTGCCACTAGGGATAAAACATTGATGCTATGTCCGAGGATGTAGTTGTTGATTACATTACGCACCATACTTAATGCAATTGTCTCGTTGTTAGCAACTTAATACCGGAGGGGGTTCGGATGATAACCTCGAAGGTGGACTTTTTAGGCATAGATGCAGTTGGATGGCGGTCTATGTACTTTGTCGTAATGCCCAATTAAATCTCACTATACTTATCATGACATGTATGTGCATTGTTATGCCCTCTCTATTTGTCAATTGCTCGACTGTAATTTGTTCACCCAACATGCTTTTATCTTATGGGAGAGACACCTCTAGTGAACTCGTGGACCCCGGTCCATTCTTTAATACTGAAATACAAATCTGCTGCAATACTTGTTTTTACTATTTTCTCTCGCAAACAATCATCTTCCACACAATACGGTTAATCCTTTGTTACAGCAAGCCGGTGAGATTGACAACCTCACTCGTTTCGTTGGGGCGAAGTACTTTGGTTGTGTTGTGCAGGTTCCACGTTGGCGCCGGAATCTCCGGTGTTGCGCCGCACTACATCCCGCCGCCATCAACCTTCAACGTGCTTCTTGGCTCCTCCTGGTTCGATAAACCTTGGTTTCTTTCTGAGGGAAAACTTGCTGCTGTGCGCATCATACCTTCCTCTTGGGGTTGCCCAACGAACGTGTGAAATACACGCCATCAAGCTCTTTTTCTTGCGCCGTTGCCGGGGAGATCAAGACACGCTGCAAGGGGAGTCTCCACTTCTCAATCTCTTTACTTTGTTTTTGTCTTGCTTTATTTTATTTACTACTTTGTTTGCTGCATTATATCAAAACACAAAAAAAAATTAGTTGCTAGCTTTACTTTATTTACTCGTCTTGTTTGCTATATCAAAAACACAAAAAAATTAGTTTACTTGCATTTACTTTATCTAGTTTGCTTTATTTACTACTGCTAAAATGGCCAACCCTGAAAATACTAAGTTGTGTGACTTCACTAGCACAAATAATAATGATTTCTTATGCACACCTATTGCTCCACCTCGCTACTACAGCGGAATTCTTTGAAATTAAACCTGCTTTACTAAATCTTGTTATGCGAGAGCAATTTTCTCGGTGTTAGTTCCGATGATGCTGCTGCCCATCTCAATAATTTTGTTGAACTATGTGAAATGCAAAAGTATAAAGATGTAGATGGTGACATTATAAAATTAAAATTGTTTCCTTTCTCATTAAGAGGAAGAGCTAAAGATTGGTTGCTATCTCTGCCTAAGAATAGTATTGATTCCTGGACTAAATGCAAGGATGCTTTTATTGGTAGATATTATCCCCCTGCTAAAATTATATCTTTGAGGAGTAGCATAATGAATTTTAAACAATTGGATAATGAACATGTTGCTCAAGCTTGGGAAAGAATGAAATCTTTGGTTAAAAATTGCCCAACCCATGGACCGACTACTTGGATGATCATCCAAACCTTCTATGCAGGACTAAATTTTTCTTCGCGGAATTTATTGGATTCAGCTGTTGGAGGTACCTTTATGTCCATCACTCTTGGTGAAGCAACAAAGCTCCTTGATAATATGATGGTTAATTACTCTGAATGGCACACGGAAAGAGCTCCGCAAGGTAAAAAGGTAAATTCTGTTGAAGAATCCTCTTCCTTGAATGATAAGATTGATGCTATTATGTCTATGCTTGCGAATGATAGGACTAATGTTGATCCTAATAATGTTCCATTAGCTTCATTGGTTGCCCAAGAAGAACATGTTGATGTAAACTTCATTAAAAATAATAATTTCAACAACAATGCTTATCGAACAATTCTAGTAATAACTATAGGCCATATCCTTATAATAATGGTAACGGTTATGCTAATTCTTATGGGAATTCTTACAACAATAATAGGAATACACCCCTGGACTTGAAGCCATGCTTAAAGAATTTATTAGTACACAAACCGCCTTTAACAAATCATGTTGAGGAAAAGCTCAATAAAATTGATATTCTTGTTTCTAGAGTTGATAGTCTTGCCTCCGATGTTGATCTTTTGAAATCGAAAGTTATGCCTAATAGGGATATTGAAAATAAAATTGTTACTACAGCAAATGCCATCCAAGTTAGAATTAATGAGAATATAAGATTAATGGCTGAACTGCGTGCTAGGTGGGATAGAGAAGAAAATGAAAAACTAGCTAAAAAGGAAAATGTAGCTAAAGTTTGGACTATTACCACCACTAGCAATGCTAATGATTCACATGTTGCTGCACCTCCTACTATCAATGGTAAAATAATTGGTGTTGGCAATGCTTCCACTCCTAGTGCAAAGCGCGCAAAATTACCTGAAACCGCTAAAACCGTCTGAAACCGCTTGTGATAAAACTGCTGAAATTTTTTCCAACCTTGGGGATGATAATCCCATTCCTTTAGATTGTAATGATTTAGATTTTGATGATTGCCATATCTCTGAAGTTATAAAGTTCTTACAAAAACTTGCTAAAAGTCCCAATGCTAGTGCTATAAATTTGGCTTTCACAAAACATATTACAAATGCTCTCATAAAAGCTAGAGAAGAGAAACTAAAACTTGAAACTTCTATTCCTAGAAAGCTAGAGGATGGTTGGGAGCCCATCATTAAAATGAGAGTCAAAGATTTTGATTGTAATGCTTTATGTGATCTTGGTGCAAGTATTTCGTTATGCCTAAAAAAGTCTATGATATGCTTGACTTGCCACCATTGAAGAATTGTTATTTGGATGTTAATCTCGCTGATAATGCTAAAAAGAAACCTTTGGGGAAAGTTGATAATGTTCATATTATGGTTGACAATAACCTTGTCCCCGTTGATTTTGTTGTCTTGGATATTGAATGCAATGCATCTTGCCCCATTATATTGGGAAGACCTTTTCTTCGAACCGTTGGTGCTACTATTGATATGAAAGAAGGTAATATTAAATATCAATTTCCTCTCAAGAAAGGTATGGAACACTTCCCTAGAAAGATAATTAAGTTACCTTATGATTCTATTATTAGAACAAATTATGATGTTGATGCTTCATCTCTCGATGTTACTTGAGTTACACTTTCTGCGCCTAGCTGAAAGGCGTTAAAGAAAATCGCTTATGGGAGACAATCCATGTTTTTACTCCAGTATTTTTGTTTTATATTTGTGTCTTGGAAGTTGTTTACTACTGTAGCAACCTCTCCTTATCTTAGTTTTGAGTTTTGTTGTGCCAAGTAAAGTCTTTGATAGAAAAGTAAGTACTAGATTTGGATTACTGCGCAGTTCCAGCATTTCTTTGCCGTCACGAATCTGGGTCTATCTCCCTGTAGGTAGCTCAGAAAATTACGCCAATTTACAAGCATGATCCTCAGATATGTACGCAACTTTCATTCAATTTGAGCATTTTCGTTTGAGCAAGTCTGGTGGCCTAATAAAATCCATCTTTACGGACTGTTCTGTTTTGACAGATTCTCGTCTTTTATTTCGCATTGCCTCTTTTGCTATGTTGGATGAATTTCTTTGATCCACTAATGTCCAGTAGCTTTATGCAATGTCCGAAGTGTTAAGAATGATTGTGTCACCTCTGAACATGTGAATTTTTATTATGCACTAACCCTCTAATGAGTTGTTTCGAGTTTGGTGTGGAGGAAGTTTTCAAGGATCAAGAGAGGAGTATGATGCAATATGATCAAGGAGAGTGAAAGCTCTAAGCTTGGGGATGCCCCGGTGGTTCACCCCTGCATATTCTAAGAAGACTCAAGCGTCTAAGCTTGGGGATGCCCAAGGCATCCCCTTCTTCATCGACAACATTATCAGGTTCCTCCCCCGAAACTATATTTTTATTCCGTCACATCTTATGCACTTTGCTTGGAGCGTCGGTTTGTTTTTGTTTTGTTTGAATAAAATGGATCCTAGCATTCACTTTATGGGAGAGAGACACGCTCCGCTGTAGCATATGGACAAGTATGTCCTTAGGCTCTACTCATAGTATTCATGGCGAAGTTTCATCTTCGTTAAATTGTTATATGGTTGGAATTGGAAAATACTACATGTAGTAAATTGCTATAATGTCTTGGATAATTTGATACTTGGCAATTGTTGTGCTCATGTTTAAGCTCTTGCATCATATACTTTGCACCCATTAATGAAGAAATACTTAGAGCTTGCTAATTTGGTTTGCATATTTGGTTTCTCTAGAGTCTAGATAACATCTAGTATTGAGTTTTGAACAACAAGGAAGACGGTATGGAGTCTTATAATGTTTACCATATGTCTTTTATGTGAGTTTTGTCTGTACCGTTCATCCTTGTGTTTGTTTCAAATAACCTTGCTAGCCTAAACCTTGTATCGAGAGGGAATACTTCTCATGCATCCAAAATACTTGAGCCAACCACTATGCCATTTGTGTCCACCATACCTACCTACTACATGGTATTTATCCGCCATTCCAAAGTAAATTGCTTGAGTGCTACCTTTAAAATTCCATCATTCACCTTTGCAATATATAGCTCATGGGACAAATAGCTTAAAAACTATTGTGGTATTGAATATGTACTTATGCACTTTATCTCTTATTAAGTTGCTTGTTGAGCGATAACCATGTTTCGGGGACGCCATCAACTATTCTTTGTTGAATATCATGTGAGTTGCTATGCATGTCCGTCTTGTCCGAAGCAAGAGAGATCTACCACCTTCATGGTTGGAGCATGCATATTGTTAGAGAAGAACTTTGGGCCGCTAACTAAAGCCATGATTCATGGTGGAAGTTTCAGTTTTGGACACATATCCTCAATCTCATATGAGAATAATAATTGTTGCCACATGCTTATGCATTAAAGAGGAGTCCATTATCTCGTTGTCCATGTTGTCCCGGTATGGATGTCTAAGTTGAGAATAATCAAAAGCGAGAAATCCAAAATGCGAGCTTTCTCCTTAGACCTTTGTACAGGCGACATGGAGGTACCCCATTGTGACACTTGGTCAAAACATGTGCATTGCAAAGATCCGGTAGTCCAAGTTAATTAGGACAAGGTGCGGGCACTATTAGTATACTATGCATGAGACTTGCAACTTGTAAGATATAATTTACATAACTCATATGCTTTATTACTACCGTTGACAAAATTGTTTCATGTTTTCAAAATAAAAGCTCTAGCACAAATATAGCAATCGATGCTTTCCTCTTTGAAGGACCATTCTCTTTACTTTTATGTTGAGTCAGCTTCACCTATCTCTCTCCACCTCAAGAAGCAAACACTTGTGTGAACTGTGCATTGATTCCTACATACTTGCATATTGTACTTGTTATATTACTCTATGTTGACTATTATCCATGAGATATACATGTTACAAGTTGAAAGCAACCGCTGAAACTTAATCTTCCTTTGTGTTGCTTCAATACCTTTACTTTGATTTATTGCTTTATGAGTTAACTCTTATGCAAGACTTATTAATACTTGTCTTGAAGTACTATTCATGAAAAGTCTTTGCTATATGATTCACCTGTTTACTCATGTCATCACCATTGTTTTGATCGCTGCATCCACTACATATGTTTACAAATAGTATGATCAAAGTTATGATGGCATATCACTTCGAAATTATCTTTGTTATCGTTTTACCTCGCTCGGGACGAGCAGAACTAAGCTTGGGGATGCTTGATACGTCTCCGACGTATCGATAATTTCTTATGTTCTATGCCATATTATTGATGATACCTACATGTTTTATGCACACTTTATGTCATATTCGTGCATTTTCTCGGAACTAACCTATTAACAAGATGCCGAAGTGCCGCTTCTCGTTTTCTGCTGTTTTTGGTTTCAGAAATCCTAGTAACGAAATATTCTTGGAATTGGACGAAACAAAGACCCAGGGGCCTATTTTTCCACGGAGCTTCCAGAAGACCGAAGAACATACGAAGTGGGGCCACGAGGTGGCCACACCACATGGCGGCGCGGCCAAGGGGGGCCCGCGCCGCCCGTGGTGTGGGCCCCTCGTCAGGCCCCCGACTCGCCCTTCCGCCTACTTAAAGCCTCCGTCGCGAAACCCCCGATGCGAAAAACCACGATACGGAAAACCCTACCGAGATGCCGCCGCCGATCCCATCTCGGGGGATTCTGGAGATCTCCTCCGGCACCCGCCGGAGAGGGGATTCATCTCCCGGAGGACTCTACACCGCCATGGTCGCCTCCGGAGTGATGAGTGAGTAGTTCACCCCTCGGACTATGGGTCCATAGCAGTAGCTAGATGGTTGTCTTCTCCTCATTGTGCTTCATTGTTGGATCTTGTGAGCTGCCTAACATGATCAAGCTCATCTATCCGTAATTCTATATGTTGTGTTTGTCGGGATCCGATGGATAGAGAATACCATGTCATGTTAATTATCAAGTTATTACATATGTGTTGTTTATGATCTTGCATGCTCTCCGTTACTAGTAGAGGCTCGGCCAAGTTTTTACTCTTAACTCCAAGAGGGAGTATTTATGCTCGATAGTGGGTTCATGCCTGCATTGACACCTGGGGAGTGACAGAAACCCCTAAGGTTGTGTTGTGCTGTTGCCACTAGGGATAAAACATTGATGCTATGTCCGAGGATGTAGTTGTTGATTACATTACGCACCATACTTAATGCAATTGTCTGTTGTTAGCAACTTAATACCGGAGGGGGTTCGGATGATAACCTCGAAGGTGGACTTTTTAGGCATAGATGCAGTTGGATGGCGGTCTATGTACTTTGTCGTAATGCCCAATTAAATCTCACTATACTTATCATGACATGTATGTGCATTGTTATGCCCTCTCTATTTGTCAATTGCCCGACCGTAATTTGTTCACCCAACATGCTTTTATCTTATGGGAGAGACACCTCTAGTGAACCGTGGACCCCGGTCCATTCTTTAATACCGAAATACAAATCTGCTCGCAATACTTGTTTTTACTATTTTCTCTCGCAAACAATCATCTTCCACACAATACGGTTAATCCTTTGTTACGAGCAAGCCGGTGAGATTGACAACCTCACTCGTTTCGTTGGGGCGAGTACTTTGGTTGTGTTGTGCAGGTTCCACGTTGGCGCCGGAATCTCCGGTGTTGCGCCGCACTACATCCCGCCGCCATCAACCTTCAACGTGCTTCTTGGCTCCTCCTCGGTTCGATAAACCTTGGTTTCTTTCCGAGGGAAAACTTGCCGCCGTGCGCATCATACCTTCCTCTTGGGGTTGCCCAACGAACGTGTGAAATACACGCCATCGGCGTTGATGGAGATGGCTTCCGGGGCACTTCCCCGTCCCGGCAGGGTGCCGGGACGAGACTTCTGTCCCCCGAATTGGAGTTTCGCGATGGTGGCGGCGCCCCGGAGTCTTTCTCGGAGTTTCGTCAAGAGTTACGGTGTTTTTAGGTCGAAAGGGATTTTATAGGCGAAGAGGCGGCGCAGGGGGCACTCGGGGCGCCACACCACAGGCCGGCGCGGGCCCGGGCCAGGCCACGCCGCCCTATGGTGTGGTGGCCCTCTCGGCCCTCTCCGACTCTTCTTCGGTGTTCCGGACGCTTCCGGGAAAAATAGGAGGTTTGGTCTTCGTTTCGTCGAATTCCGAGAATATTGCCCGAACAGCCTTTCCGGAACCAAAAACAGCAGAAAACAGAACCGGCACCGTGGCATCTTGTTAATAGGTTAGTTCCGGAAAATGCATGAAATCATCATAAAGTGCAAGCAAAACATGTAAGTATTGTCATAAAACAAGCATGGAACAACGAAATTATGGATACGTTGGAGACGTATCAAGCATCCCCAAGCTTAGTTCCTGCTCGTCCCGAGCAGGTAAACGATAAAAAGAATAATTTCTGTAGTGACATGCTACTTACATAACCTTGATCATACTATTACAAAGCATATGAAATGAATGAAGTAACTCAAGGCAATGATCTATAGTTGCTAACAAGTAGATAACATATAGCAAAACTTTTCATGAATAATACCTTCAAGACTAGTATCAAAAGTCTTGCACAAGAGTTAACTCATAAAGCAATAAGTTCAAAGTAAAGGCATCGAAGCAACACAAAGGAAGATATAAGTTTCAGCTGGTTGCTTTCAACTTGTAACATGCATATCTCATGGATAATTGTCAACACAAAGTAATATGATGAATGCAAATATGCAAGTATGTAAGAATCAATGCACAGCTTGACACAAGTGTTTGCTTCTAAGATGGAAGGAAGTAGGTAAACCGACTCAACATAAAGTAAAAGAATGGCCCTTCAAAGAGGAAAGCATCGATTGCTATATTTGTGCTAGAGCTTTGGTTTTGAAAACATAAAGAGAGCATAAAAGTAAAGTTTTGAGAGGTGTTTGTTGTTGTCAACGAATGGTAGTGGGCACTCTAACCCCCTTGCTAGACAAACCTTCAAGAGCGGCTCCCATGAATTATTTTTATTTCTGGGTGGCACTCCTTCCAACCTTTCTTTCACAAACCATGGCTAACCGAATCCTCGGGTGCCTGCCAACAATCTCATACCATGAAGGAGTGCCTTTTTATTTTAGTTTCATTATGATGATGACACTCCTCCCAACCTTTTCTTACACAAGCCATGGCTAACCGAATCCTCGGGTGCCGTCCAACAATCACATACCATGGAGGAGTGTCTATTTTGGTTAATTAATTTGGGACTGGGGAATCCCATTGCCAGCTCTTTTTGCAAAATTATTGGATAAGCGGATGAAGCCACTAGTCCATTGGTGAAAGTTGCCCAACAAGATTGAAAGATAAACACCACATACTTCCTCATGAGCTATAAAACATTGACACAAATCAGAGGTAATAAATTTTGAATTGTTTAAAGGTAGCACTCAAGCAATTTCCTTTGGAATGGCAGAAAATACCACATAGTAGGTAGGTATGGTGGACACAAATGGCATAGTGGTTGGCTCAAGTATTTTGGATGCATGAGAAGTAATCCCTCTCGATACAAGGCTTAGGCTAGCAAGGCTATTTGAAGCAAACACAAGTATGAACCGGTACAGCAAAACTTACATAAGAACATATTGCAAGAATTATAATACTCTACACTGTCTTCCTTGTTGCTCAAACACTTTTACCAGAAAATATCTAGACCTTAAGAGAGATCAATTATGCAAACCAATTTTAAGAAGCTCTACAGTAGTTCTCCACTAACAGGCTTAGACTACATGAAAAAACTTAATCATGATCTACTTGAGAGCTCAAAACAATTGCCAGGTGTCAAATTATCCAAGACATATGAGGCATTTTCCTTTTCCAACCAAATAAGTATTGTAGCTTCCAACTTTTATCATTGAACATTAAAAGTAAAACGAAGAACAAGTGTTCATATGAAAAAGCGGAGCGTGTATCTCTCCCACACAAGGATTGCTAGGATCCGAATTTATTCAAACAAAACAAAAATAAAAACACACAGACGCTCCAAGTAAAGCACATATGATGTGACCGAATAAAAATATAGTTTCAGGGGAGGAACCTGATAAGTTGATGAAGAAGGGGATGCCTTGGGCATCCCCAAGCTTAGACGCTTGAGTCTTCTTGAAATATGCAGGGATGAACCACGGGGGCATCCCCAAGCTTAGACTTTTCACTCTTCTCGATCATATATCATCCTCCTCTCTTGACCCTTGAAAACTTCCTTCACACCAAACTTCTCATAAACTTCATTAGAGGGGTTAGTACTCAAAAAATTTGAATCCACCTTGGTCCTGTAGTGGCACATTGCAAGAACTCAATAAAACATTAGCTACAGCTCTCCACGTCTAGAAAACCTCGCTTAAAGTCCACAAGAGACAATGCAAAAAACAGAGACAGAATCTGCCAAAACAGAACAGCCAGTAAAGACGAATTTTAATAAAATACTTCCGTTGCTCAAATCAGAAAACTCAAAACTAATGAAAGTTGCGTACATATCTGAGGAACACGCACGTAAATTGGCATATTTTTCTGAGTTACCTACAGGGAAAACAGCCCAGATTCGTGACAGATAGAAATCTGTTTCTGCGCAGAAATCCAAATCTAGTATCAACCTTCGATTAGAGGCTTCACTTGGCACAACAAAACACAAAACTAAGATAAGGAGAGGTTGCTACAGTAGTAAACAACTTCCAAGACACAAATATAAAACAAAGTACTGTAGCAAAATAACACATGGGTTATCTCCCAAGAAGTTGCTTTCTTTATAGCCATTAAGATGGGCTCAGCAGTTTTAATGATGCACTCGCAAGAAATAGTATTTGAAGCAAAAGAAAGCATCAAAAAGCAAATTCAAAACACATTTAAGTCTAACATGCTTCCTATGCAAAGGAATCTTGTACACGAATAAATTCATGAAGAACAAAGTGACAAGCATAAGAAGATAAAACAAGAGTAACTTCAAAATTTTAAGCATATAGAGAGGTGTTTTAGTACCATGCAAATTTCTACAACCATATTTTCCTCTCTCATAATAATTTTCAGTAGCTTCATGAACAAACTCAACAATATAGCTATCACATGCAGCATACTTTTCATGATTTCCAAACACATAATTTTTATCAAGTTCAAGAATAGTGGAATTAAAACTTTCAAACTTACTTTTATTAATAATATAACAAGGTAGTTGATCAATCTCAATAGATATGGGACTCATAGAATAAGTCAAGAACTCTCCAATCCCATTTTCATTAGTAGTACAATTAATATTATCAAGTAACATAGGACCATCATCTAGAGCTTTATCATAGACATTTGCCAAACAAAATTCTTTAGTACCATGCATTTCGACATCAGGCACAAACAAAGCATTATCATAAGATTTATCAAAGTAGCATGGATTATCATATATAACAGTAGCATAATTATTCTCACAAGTTTTACTCATAGGGAATATTTCAAGAGAATCCACAGGAACATAACGTTCAACCTCTTTCGGTAAGCATGGAGGACAATCAAATAGTGTAAGAGATAAAGAGTTACTCTCATTAGAAGGTTGACATGGGTAGCTAATCCATTATTCCTCCTTTTGTTCGTCGCTCTCTTCTTCTTTTTCATCCAATGAGCTTTCGTGTTCATCAATTTCCTCCTCTTTTTCATCCAATGAGCTTTCAGTGTTCATCAATTCCTTCTTCCACAGGTTCCTGCAAATTGTGAGTGCATTCTTGTGCATTAATGTGTCTCTCTTTATAATCAAGGATATAAGGATTCCTACTGTAGCATTCTATGCAAGAATTAAGGATAGTAGAGACATAATCTTTAAGGCCCTTACAAACAACACAAGTTTCATAACTCTCAACCATGAAGGATTCTATCTCGGAGGCTCCCATAAATAAGACAAATTGTTCTACCTCTTCGAACCCATAATGAATATAGCAATTCCGATTATAGTTCTTAATTAAAAATTCCTCACTAAAGCCACATTGAAATTTAAGATGTTTAGTATCCTGTTGAGAGCAACAGCTTATATCATGGCGTTCAAGCAAGATTTTAGCAATTGTATTCAATTTTTCTATCATAGCACTCATTATTTTACCAGTTCTTGATTCTCTATAACAATTATAACATTCTATAAGCTCCAAGTAGGTTGTAGGTTCTCCCATAACAGCAATTTTTTATTTTTCGATTTTTCAAATTTTTATGGATTTTTGGGTATATGAGACAAATAAAACAAGACAAAAATAAACTAGACAAAAGTAAACTAAGCACAAATAAACTAGGCAAAAGTAAACTAAGCAAAACAAAGTAAAACAAAATAAAAGCAGAGAGAGAGGTAGAGTGTACTCCCCAGGTGAACTTATGAGTAGAGCTATGCCTCCCCGGCAACGGCGCCGTGAAAATAGTCTTGATGACCCACAAGTATAGGGGATCGCAACAGTCTTCGAGGGAAGTAAAAACCAAATTTATTGATTCGACACAAGGGGAGGTAAAGAATACTTATAAGCCTTAACAACTGAGTTGTCAATTCAGCTGCACCTGGAAAAGCACTAGCAACAGGGGTGATGTGAAAGTAGCAGTGGTATGAGAGCAATAGTAATAGTAACACAGCAGCAGTAATAGTGATATGAGAGCAATAGCACCAGAAAACGAGCTTGACATGTAGAACAAGTATATGATGATGAAATATGGACCGGGGTTCCCAGCTATCTACACTAGTGGTAACTCTCCAATAACAAGTGTTGGGTGAATAAATTACAGTCGGGCAATTGATAGGATTGAAATAGCATTAAGACAGAATATCAAGATCATTAATCATGTAGGCATGTTTTCCAATTATAGTCGTACGTGCTTGCAATGAGAAACTTGCACAACATCTTTTGTCCTACCAGCCGGTGGCAGCCGGGCCTCAAGGGAAACTACTGGATATTAAGGTACTACTTTTAATAGAGCACCGGAGCAAAGCATTAACACTTGGTGAAAACATGTGATCCTCACATCACCGCCATCCCCTCCGGTTGTCCCGATTTCGTCACTTCGGGGCCTTTGGTTCCGGACAGGTGACATGTGCATACAACTTGTAGATACAATCTAAGCAATAATTATAGAGCTCAAATCTAAGATCATGCCACTCGGGCCCTAGTGACAAGCATTAAGCATAACAAGATTGCAGCAACAATAACTTCATAAACTTTGTAGATAGACAATCATAACGTAACAATCCATCGGATCCCGACAAACACAACACCGATTACATCGGATGAATCTCAATCATGTAAGGCAGCTCATGAGATCATTGTATTGAAGTACATGGGGGAGAGAATACCAACTAGCTACAGCTAGAACCCGTAGTCCATGGGGGAACTACTCACGGAGCATGATGGAGGCGATGGCGTTGATGGAGATGGCTTCCGGGGCACTTCCCCGTCCCGGCAGGGTGCCGGGACAGAGACTTCGTCCCCCGAATTGGAGTTTCGCGATGGTGGCGGCGCCCCGGAGTCTTTCTGGAGTTTCGTCAAGAGTTACGGTGTTTTTAGGTCGAAAGGGATTTTATAGGCGAAGAGGCGGCGCAGGGGGCACTGGGGCGCCACACCACGAGCCGGCGCGGGCCCGGGCCAGGCCGCGCCGCCCTATGGTGTGGTGGCCCTCCGGCCCCTCTCCGACTCTTCTTCGGTGTTCTGGACGCTTCCGGGAAAAATAGGAGGTTTGGTCTTCGTTTCGTCGAATTCCGAGAATATTGCCCGAACAGCCTTTCTGGAACCAAAAACAGCAGAAAACAGGAACTGGCACTGTGGCATCTTGTTAATAGGTTAGTTCCGGAAAATGCATGAAATCATCATAAAGTGCAACCAAACATGTAAGTATTGTCATAAAACAAGCATGGAACAACAGAAATTATGGATACGTTGGAGACGTATCAGTTGACGCGGGCATCGACAGCCGACATGGCTCCAGCGGGAGCTCAACATGCAAATCTGCCAACGGGCAAATTCGATTCCCTCCTAGGAAGATTAGATACCCACCCGAGCATCGATCCTCGCCATTGGGCGGGATATAAATGTGGGGGGCGCCCGACGGCAGACGGAAGATGGCGCAACCGCCGAGATTTGACCCCATGCCAAGGGGCTTCACCCCTTACCTGTTTCCATCCTACGCTGCATAAATGGCATCCATGGCGTCCACCGGCCTCTACGATAGCTCCAGCGCGAGCTTTGCCTGCACCACCTGACAAAGGGTTAACCTTGTCAATGCCCATGATGATGGCTTAGTGCTTTAAGGGGAACGATGGTGAATCAACAGACTAGTCAGCCAAACGAGGTAGCCGACAAGATCAAAGGCAAATCGCCGAGATTGTATAGTTCGAAAGCTAGGGTTACATGGTGTTGTGTCTCGTGGAATATGGCCCCTCCGTGGCTTCTCCTAAGTCTTTATATGATAGGCTAGGTCTGAGAGTCCATCTCTAGATCTAATTACATTGTATACATCGATTAAACCCGATATGGGCCTAACTTTCCTATTTACACACATAATGGGCTTCGACTTCAGGTCAGTTTCTTCATAGGCCTTCGCCAATTCCTTCCTGGACTTTGCACCAGGGATGACAATACGGAGTACCCGATATGGTATACCCATGTCACCACCTACTCCAGCATCCGCCACTCCTCCACCAGAAATCCTCTCTCCCCAGCTCGAGGTAAGTACTCTCGTCAAGCATCAGATGTGTTAGGTTAGGATTTTGAGCGTCACTGTAGATGGCTTGAAATCTTCGATTAGATGCTCCAGGTTGCAATTGAAGCTTAGATCTAGTACCTTGGGTGTTCGTCGTGTGTCTGATTTGACAACATGGTAGGCCGCTACGTGCAGATGCACGGTGATCACTGGCATTGTCGTGGAAGCCAATGTCGATGATCAAAGTGGCACAACCATGCACCATGAGGGCTAGTCAATGTCTTTGATCACCATTGCATGACACAGAGTTCAGTCGCATGATCATGCTAACTTTTTTCATCGTCCAAACCATCAACTGGTCTGGGACGCGATCGTGGCCTCATACGTGCATCGTTCTTTAGAGGAGGAGGACAAACTCGCGGTGAACCCGTACACCAAGGCGAGGCCTGACATCCCTCGAGTGGTGGTGCATTTGCAGGCGTAGGAGGCTAGGGTGATGGCATGGCGCAAGCCGCACCTGGGACATCATAACGTCCCTACCGTGCCAAGGCGATTTTACGTGCAGCTCAGGACGATTGACCTTATAGCTATGTCGGTGCCGCCACACATTGCAATGACGGTGGACAGGCAGCTAAAGTTCACCACGCATGCACCTGTCAGCGTGCCACTCCGGAACGACGAGTTCTGCGAGTATGCCATCTAGAGGGAGTGGTTCCATGGCATGATGTACTTCATGAGGGGCTGGAACAAGTATGCCAGGATGACGAAGCTGCGGCAGAAGGACATTATTGTCTTTGAGCCACCACCTCCCGCTAGCCGTACATGAAGTGTCTGCGCCATGGCATGCCGGTTGCAACTTGAGTATGCTCTCCTGATCACTCCCTCAATGTGTAGATAACTATATGATGTTAGCGGTGATGGGTGTTGTCTGAACCCTTATTTTGTTCTAGGGGATTGTTCCCCTGGTGTGCAATCAAGCTGATGGGTGTCGTCTGAACCCTATTTTGTACCAGGGAGTGTTCCCCGGTGTACGATCCTGGTTAAATGTTGTAGTTAAGTATGCTATGCTTAGCTTAGTCATGTTGTGATGTTTGTGTTATGCTATGATGTTTATCTTATGTTGTGATCAGTGTGTAATGATGTGTGTTAGGTTATGTGTTGTCATGCAATTATTTCAAGGTAAGCTCACCAAAGTTTGAAAGTGGCAACCATATCTTAGTGTGAGTGCTCTCATTTGGCTAGTATGTTGGCTAACAAATAGCCCACATTTTGCTCTACTCGGCCAAAAATAGAGAGGACAAAAATAGAGAGAACATACAACCAATTAACTTGTGCTTTTTGGCTACCTGGATGCGACCTAGGCTACCAAAACAAGTGCAGAAGTTGGTCTTTGGCCCGTCTCCACCCATCATGGCCCCCAACGCCTGCCCCCGGAGCCCCAAATGGGCTATGACCTACCAATCACGCCCTATGTTAGGAGAGAACTCCAAGCTATGAAGGAACAAGAGATTTTTTGGCGATCATCTCAATAAATTGGAGGAAATACACGGTTATAGATGCAAGTGGTCCATCATTAGGGTACCCCTGTACCCTCTTTAGTCTAAAAATGAACTAGACTAAAGAGGGTAGAGGGTACCCTAATGATGAACCACTTGAATCACTATGCACGGTGGTGGTCGTTCCACCCCTCCTCTACCAAGCCGTGATGAGTTCATGGTCATAGTTTGGTGCTATCGAGAGTCGCTTTGAGCTTGCGAACGGCCTCGTCCACGAGGTACACTAGGTAAATAAGGGTTTTTTGTTAGATATTTTGGCAAACATTTTAAAAGGTTGGTTATACTTTTTAGATTGTGCATTTGTTTTTCAAATTTTCAAAATAATTCTAAAAATTCTTCAAGCAATTCATGTAGTTTAAAATAAGTTTCAACTGAAATCAACTCACAGAATGGATCTTTCTTCATTTCAAAATTTTCTTCTTTATCTACTCTTCTGACTGCAAATAGCATTGTGGTCGACAATTAGCCGCCGCAATCCATAGGAAAGTGCAGCTGGCCGCGGCCGGAAGCCGGAAGTAGCATAGTAGCGGTTTCCGGCCATGCAGGTGGGGCACCTGAATTGACTCACGTTACCACTTAATTTTTTGCAATACCACCCTTGATCAAACAATGGGATATGTCGATGTACAAACCAGCCATTGGTGGAGAAATGCACGAGACGGACGGCGCACGCGAGGGGTTTGAGGATTTTGCCTCTGTGCTAGCTAGGGCTGATGACATGACGGCACAAACATGCTTGACATGGGCACATTCGCTCCACCGTGTTCGGCGTTTGGGGGAAAATTAGTCGCCTCTCAAAAACGAAACGAAACAAATTGGTTCATCCGAATAAACTGCTCGATCGTGCATGGACCAGGGCCCACCCTTAGAAAACCACTATCCTCCAGCTTTAGTTGGTTTCTTTTGGATGGAAAAATGAAATGGTTAAATTGATATGAGCAGTCATTCAGGCAACAAAATCAATAAGACAATGTTGCACAATTCAGGCAACAAAATCACTGATTGCAAATGCTCAAAATGCTGAGCCATAGACTTGCGAATTTGTGTTATGGGACAGGTCTTACTACAGAATAACGTCTCAACAAAACAACAGGCTGAGAAGGAAATTTAGAAGAATTTTTTGAGAAGGAAACAAAAAAATCAGACCGGCCAGTCTGCAATGCAAACTGGTTGCCGGCCTGCAAGATATAGGCATGATCACGTACTACACGAAATCAACTGATCACGCGCCCGTCGGACGAGGAAACATCTGTGCACATCTGTGCACGTCTCTCGCTCCATAAACAGAGATCAGTATCGATAAGCGACATAGGCGGAAGTGCGCAACTGACTAAGCGACATTTTCGCGCAACCGATTTCAGGAGGGACGTACGGCGCCGTCGTACCAGCCGGCCGGAGATCGACATCGCAATGGGCGCCACCACCCATGAGTACTCGCCCGTCGAGCTGGAGCAGCAGGAAGCGCCGAAGCAATCATCATGGGCACAGCTTTTCTGCGGCTTGTTGGTGCTCTGCACACTGTTCATCACGCCCTTCGCCATCTTCTACGGCGTGTTCGCCCTCGCGGACCAGTGCTTCAACCAGGTGCCGCACTACTCCGTCGCGATCGACCACGTCGCCGGCCTCGACCCGGCGGCGGATCTCGGGCACCCGACGACGACGCTGGAGCCGGAGTTCAACCTCACCCTCCGCGTCGCCTCCTGGGGCCTCTGGGCCACCGAGTGCGCCGAGCCTCGCATGTACCTCACCGTCTCCTACCGCGGAGTCTCCCTCGCCGCCAGCGCCACCTTGACGGAGAAGATCTGTGCCAGACCGATGAAAGCAATCGACCACCATCTGGTCGCGAGGGGCGCCGGGGTGGTCGTGCCGGGGTCTCTGCTGGACAGCCTCGCCATGGACATGCGCAGCGGGGTGCCCGAGTTTGACATCGAGCTCTGTGGCCCGGGCCCCGAGAAGATGAAGTTGCCATGCGGGCCAAGGCAGGTCGGGGACGCAGGGGCTTTGGAAATGGAGTGCAAGGACGACTCCTACTAGCTATGGCGGCACAAGGTACATGAACAACGTGGTAGAAATTTAGGATTGTTTTTTCGAGGATTGCTGTTTTTGAGTTTTTCGACTGAGAAATAATTGTCTACTCTCTCTATTCCATGAAACATATTTAAGATTTATATAAATTTAGATATATCTAGACACTAATTAGTTTGTAGAATGTAGATACATCTAAATTTTGACAAATCTCACACATATTTCATTTCATCGGTTTCATGGGACGAAGGGAGTATATATGTGTCATCGCCATCCAAGAACTGTTTGGCCTGGGGGCCACCAGGGTTCGTTAAGTGCAGACGAGATAAGAGTTTCTTAATCTGATAAGCAGTTCTGCGGATTTTTATGTTTTCTCATACGAAACAAATTGCAATATGGATTCCTCTAGCTACCGTGACGGAATTTCACGGACGGGGACATGCAGAACCTTGATCGACCGTGCAACTTTATTTCTAGTATTTTCTTCTCAACTTTAGATCATTCAACGTTCAATGCGCACGCCAAAGCATTCATTATGCAAGAGTTGTATGGGGACAACTGTGCCAGCAAAATAAAGACACAGAAACCTAGGAAAGGCGAAAAACAACTAGGCCCTTGCGGGGAGCGGCGATCGTCCCGTGCACGGGAGTCCATGTATGTCGTTGCCGTTCGATTCACATTATTTTCTGCTTTGAGATTAATGCTGAAAATATCATTAAATTTTGTTATGTTTTGGATATTGTTTCGCAACGAAACATAGTGGTTTCGTGCAAGGGTTGTCCCTTAGATGTGACAGTCATTTCTCGGTCCTCGCGGAGCCATCATGCTCATCGCTGCAATAATCCGGAGCAACCGAGCGAGACATTGTGAGACGCAATAGTCACCTTCCGCGCACAAGGAATGCAAGCAAGCCATCTTCAAGCACCGTCTTATATCGTCGTTTCAGTTTAATTATCAACGACCTACCAGTAGTTGTCCCACTAACATGCTTGACAATATTTCAAAGGTGAATGTCTAGAACTTCCACACAAACAATCACATCACATCTTTGAGTCCAGAAAATCAATAATACGATAAATTAAAAAAACACCACAATTAATAACATGACTTAAAATACCACCTGTTTTCATTTTTGCACAAATAACCACTGTCCTAGATTGACAGCGTGACAGAAAACTCGGATAGCTTCGGTTAGCCAATCTAACCATTATTCTGACATGTGCGCCCAGTGATGGCAGGCATTGTAATGGCTTTTGTATTTCCATGTTTTTTTGTTAATTGAAAGCCAAGCAAACGCTTCTCGCTTGTATCTTTTAATTTAGCGTTAGAAACAATAGGACGACCCAGGCGATCAAAACCCAGTGCTCCACATATACGTCATACGAATTTCGAACCTAATGAACATCAGACATGTCTACGCAATTCGAAGGACCCTATAGGCACATCTCTATGTACGAACAATGTCTTTACATCAAAACTGGATGGTATCTTGTTTGTCTTTAGGGGCAACGCACTGCCATAGAGCTATGTAAGAGTCGATTCCTCCTGTGTCTATTCCTAGTGTGCAAAGATTCCGTGCATATTCCTGCCCAAAAAAAATGCATGTGAAAGAACATGTCAGCGATAGGTGCATCAATTATAACTCTGGTACTTATACCACGTTTAATCACATAGGCTGCTATCTTCTCTATCATCCCACATGCAAGATTTTATATGTGTATAGTCAGAGATTGCTAATGGTTTTGAGTGTCTCATGCAGAAAATAGGAAATCAGGTTAGAACGAAGTGGTAAAGGATACACGATTGTGCAAGATTTTATATGTGTATAGTCAGAGATTGCTAATGGTTTTGAGTGTCTCATGCAGAAAATAGGAAATCAGGTTAGAACGAAGTGGTAAAGGATACACGATTGTGCACTGAAGAAACAAACAAAAAAAGATACCCAGAAAATTCAGTTAATGAAAGATGAATTTACAAATATAAAGTGTTACAAACAATGCACAGAATCTATATCCTTTGGAGAATGTGGGTGAAAGACAGTTGGCGAACCTGAATATCAAGAAATAGCTGCATGCAGATCTTGTCGGTGTCGGATATGATATTATCTGAGGAATCAGTACTGGCTCCTACTCTTCTTTGTGCACCTTGGCGCAGTCTTTGCAACGAAGACTCAGTTTTCCTTGCCTTCATATTAGAAAGAATTAATCTTACTAACTTGTGAGAAGAATCGACATTTCATGGGCAGGTAGGCACTTATTGCTTACCACATTGACTACTTCAGATACCATGTCGAAATAAAATGCAGTCATCTTGTCTGTGGAACCACAGCACAATTTAATTTTATCATCCTCTGATAAATAATTCACCCGCTCTCCTTCAAGAAACACCTAAGAAGATAAAGGAAAAGTTTCAAATAAATTGCATGTTAAAGAGACATAATTTTCATCAAATAAAATAGGCGCATGATCATCTATTGGCGCCAGCGCTACGCGATTCGTTACTGCAAGCTTGGAGATGAGAATACTCGGTTTTTCCACGCGTGTGCTTCTGCCCGTCTACGCAAGAACAAGATCCATGTCCTATACAACGGCAGCGCGCCTATTTACACTCACGAAGCAAAGGAGAGAGTTCTGTCTGACTTCTACACTGGCCTCATGGGCTCCTCTGTCGGCTCCTCTTTCGACTTCGACTTACGCGCGATGTATTCTCCACTGCCATCACTCTCTGGCCTCGACGCCCCGTTCACCGAAGAAGAAGCTTTCCGCGCCCTCTCCCGCCTGCGCTCTGATGCTGCCCCTGGGCCTGACGGTTTTAGCCCCGGGTTCTTCAAGCGTTTTTGGCCGGTGGTCAAGAAAGATCTCCTCCGTTTTTTCGAGGTGTTCCACTGCGGTCATTCAAGCTTGCAACCCCTCAACCAGGCCCTCATTGTGCTCCTGCCCAAACGTGATGACGTTGCCACAGCCGACGGGTTCCGGCCAATTTCTCTCCAGAGCACCGTCCTGAAGCTGCTTTGCAAGATGATCACCAACAGGGTGCAGCCGTTTATGCCGGAGCTCGTTTCACTGGATCAGTCGGGTTTCATCAGAGGGCGGAATATCACTGACAATTTCAAAAGAAAAACGCCCACCATCGTGCTAAAGCTGGACTTTCGCAAGGCGTTCGACTCAGTGGACTGGGATGCGCTCGACCAGATCCTTGGTGCCCGTGGTTTTAGCTCCACTTTCCGCAGCTGGGTTCGTGTCATCCTGCGGACAGGGCGCGCAGCCGTGCTTCTCAACGGCGTCCCAGGCCGATGGATTGACTGCAGACGTGGCCTACGTCAGGGAGACCCCCTGTCGCCGTATCTGTTCGATATCGTCGCCGATGTCCTGCAAGAGCTCATTGTTGGCGACACCTCCGATGTGCGGCTGAGGCACCCTCTTGTAGATGATCTGCCGTGTCCGGTGATTCAATACGCCGACGACACGCTTCTGCTTCTCCGCGCGGATGACGCCCAGCTCCGGCGCGCCCGCTGCCTCCTGGAGTCCTTCTCTCGGGCGACGGGCCTCGCTATCAACTTCGCCAAATCCGCGTTCGTGCCCATCCATGTGCCCGATGGGGACGCAAGCTCTCTAGCTGCCATCTTTGGCTGCCCGTTAGCTGCTTTCCCCCAGAGGTACCTCGGGTTGCCGCTCACCTCGTCTAAGCTGCGTGTCTGCGACCTCGACCACCTTGTTGTCAAGCTGGAGAAGCGCGCCCCTGGGTGGAAAGGTTCGCTCCTTCCCTCTGGCGGCCGCCTCATCCTAACTGATGCCGTGCTCTCCGCGCTCCCATCACACGCCATGTCTGTGATCCTCCTTCACGGCACCACCGTCGACCGTGCAGACCGGCCGCGGCGCGGTATGCTCTGGAAAGGACGGTCTCAATACTCAGGGGGTGACTGCCAGGTTGCGTGGCGCGAGGTTTGCAGGCCACGTTCTGAGGGGGGCCTTGGCGTCCGCGACCTGCGCTGCCAGAACCTGTGCTTGCTCATGAAATTCGTGCATAAGTTGTTCTCTGGCGAAATCACCCCATGGGCGCGTTGGGTACGCCGCTGGTACGGGGAGTTTGGCATCGCTCAGGCCCCATCCGCTCTTGACACCCCCATTTGGCGCACCTTCAAGAAAGTGTTCGCTCTCTACCGCCAGCTCACGGTCGTTGCCGCGGGGTCTGGCGTCACTGTCTCCTTCTGGCTAGACAACTGGCACAATGCTGGCCCCCTGTTCGCCCGCCTCCCCGCGTTGTTCTCGCACTGCACCCAGCCCACGATCTCCGTCGCTGACGCTCTGCATGCCTCCGGGCTACTCCTCCCGCTCCAACCTCGATTGACAGCCGTGGCAGAGATGGAGCTCGATGTTGTCTCTGCGGCCATGCGTGAGGTTCGCCTTGCTGGTGATATTGATGCCCGCAGTCTCCCCGGTGGTGGCGCCTTCCGGTCTTCTGACGTCTATAACCTCCTACTGATCTCTGGAGTTTCACTCCCGCTCAACAACGTGAACTGGGGTAATTTCGCACCGACGAAGGTCCGGATCTTTTTCTGGATCGCTCGCCACGGCAACACCAGAACGCGTGCTTTCCTCCATCGCCTAGGCTGCCTCACCTCCGATGCATGTCCGTTCTGCTCCGCCCCTGAAGAGCTGCACCATATGTTGTTCTCTTGCCCCCGACTCGGCCCACTTCGGGCCGCGTTGGGTGTGCCGGCCACTGCTGTTGCTAACGATCTCGAAGGCATCTGTGATATCTTCGGGGCACCAATGATTCACCTCCATGACGCAACGCGACACACCGCCATCCTGCTCGTCCTTTGGATCGTTTGGAAGAGCAGGAACCGCAAGGTGTTCGACAATGTCCTGACCCCGCCTCGACAACTCTCATCCATGGTCAGCGCCCACTGCATGCTCTGGCTCAATCGCCTCCCCAAGAAACTGCCCCGTCTGCCCGTGGAAGCTTGGTGTGCGAGCGTGTGTGAGGCCTTAAACTCGCTCGTTTAGCCTCGTGTGTGCGTGAGTTTCCCCCGTGTGTCCCCTGTAATAACTTTGTGCTCATTCCGTTGTATCTCGCCTGTGTTTTGAATATTATGAAAAAGTTTCAGGTGGGTGTTTGCCCTACCGTTGAACCGTTCAAAAAAAAAAATAAAAAAAAAATAGGCGCATGACCATAACTAAAATGCAGATCATAAAGCTAGTATTGCAATATGACCTATTTGCTTAGACAAGAGCAACAAACTCAAAATCATAAGCTAAAATGTTATTATTTGAACACAAAAGCCATATCATCACATACATATACTAAAGTTATCCCCTCCATAACTTAAGCCAAATTTCAGTGCCTCTAAAGAAGAACACTCTCAGCCAGCTTTTTTGTTATTTAACAGTATTCAGGAAAGTTCCACTTGCCAAAGGTTAAAAACAGGCTTTTATTAGGGACAAACATAATTTCCAGGAAGTTTAATAAGTACTTTTTGTAAACAAGGCATCATAGAACCTTAGACTTCAGTTGACCTTTGGTGCTAAGTAGAAAAGCACAAAACATGAAGGTAATTCACCTTGAGTGGATGCAAAATACCAGATACATATGAAGAATGCCTCACAGGAAGTTTATTGGTCATCCTATATGTGGCTGTAATTCCCTTGAGGTGTTTCAGATCCTACAGCCAATCCCCAAAAAACAATTGCAATCAGATAACAAAAAGAAGCAAAGAACACAGTTTTAAATGATGCACTAAATAAATTTATTTACAGATGTACCATTAGCTTCTATATACATAAATATTTCATGCCAGAACAACAGATATGTATGACGACACTAGTGTGCCCTTGTGTTGGGACATTCGTCCACTCACCTCATTAGACCTTTTAACTATGACCCCAATCATGACATCCATTATGCCAGGCAACAACTCCTTCAAAGGTCCAACAGCTTGCAATATACTTTGTTTCACAAGGGTAAGTATTTAGATGGGGCATGATGCTAGCAATCGGTTTACATGTCCCAAATAGTTGCCTGATTCTGAAAGCTCGCCAATTACAGCATTTACATCATGCATTACCTATGAATCAATGAATGTAACATTTTCATGAAAAAATCTAATATGTCAAACATATAAACTTCTATGCGATCTGCTCAGCATTGGTTTGCAGCATAATCAGGGTGTAACAAGGATTACTGAAGTAGGGGGAAGAAAACAGGGAAGCTGCATAGATTTAGTAATATTTACAGTGGAACAGTTATTTCAGTTCACATGCAAAAGAACATTACAGCCATGCCCTTTTGTTGCCTTGTAAGTGTCAACATGATGTGCTACCAACTACAGATTATTTTCTGAACTAACCCCGCCACATATGATGCTGGTTAAGCTAAAAGTACAAGCAGTCAACTACTCAGCACGCTGAATGCTGAACACTAAGTCTTTAGCATGGTTTCAACTATACAACTTATTGTCAACTTAATTTAGTAAATCCACTAACTTCAGATGAAGCATAACCGACAAGAGTAACACACAGTGTACACAGCTAAGATGGTAACATTCAGAAGTGCTAGGTCTTAATCACTGAAATGACATGGTAAGAGTTCAAAGACTTTTGTAGATTCGACATACATATATGAGATCCTCGACAGGTCCAGACAGTGCCCACTCAGAATCTGCAGCAGAGCTTGATCTCCCATCAGTAGCTTTACGTGCAGCCAGACCAGAAGAAAGCCATGTTGTATACCTTGTTGTACATGGAGATGGAGGAAAACAAAAGGTCAGTCTCCAGTTGTTAACTCGTGAAACAGTAAGGTAAACAAATATCCTTTGTGACAGTTATACCTTGAAATAAGCTGCAGCGACAAACGGAGGAATTTATCAGAGTGAGAGAAAACGAGAACCTCATCACTCCATCAGGAGTGCAAACTTTCTAAGAGCTTAATACTTTGCTTCAACAACAATGACTTCTGCTTCATTTGATTCTCATTCATTCAAATAGGGCTAATTGTGGCTGTAAGAGCAGAATCAAGACCGCCAGCAATTTCCTGGAATCTGGTGTAGTTGAACCAGTAGATATATATTAGAAACCTAGCTCTCAAGTGTGTCTAACACTAATGGAGATATGTATGCTTACCTCAGGGAAAAGTAGACATTAACGTGCCACAGTCGCATGAAATCTATGTAAGTAGGCTCAGAACGGAACTTTGTTACAGCAGACTTTTAAGAGCAGTAGCCTACAGAAAAAATAATAGGTCAACCATGA
This sequence comes from Lolium rigidum, assembly GCF_022539505.1. Classification (NCBI taxonomy): domain Eukaryota; kingdom Viridiplantae; phylum Streptophyta; class Magnoliopsida; order Poales; family Poaceae; genus Lolium; species Lolium rigidum. Next base: position 10,608,530 of record NC_061514.1, on the reverse strand, counting down.
CCTCGAGTAATCGTAAGCATCAATCCTAGAATTTAGAGATGCATATGTGTTGAGCTCGGCAACTCTGTGTCGTTACAATGTAATCTCACTACCTTACACATACACAGGCAGGCTTTGCAAACAGCTTAGTATTGTAGTAGATTTTAGCAGACCAAATGTTACAAAAAACCCCACTCATATCATAATCAAGAATACCTTCAAGAAAATCAAGAAACCTTAAGCTCGCTTTATAGTTTTTCAGGAACTCTTTAGGTTTTCCAGGAGAACAGGCCCCAGGTTTTCTTTTCATGATTGCAGAATGGGCTTCTTTAAGTACTGAATTTGCAAGAAAATCAAAAATATGGAGTCCAGAGTTTGCTGCAAATGAAAGAAGAGCTAATAAGATGTAAATCAATCTAAGCCCATATGCAGCATTTAGCTTCAAAGTAATTATTTTAACAGATTACCTGATGAAGATATTTCCAAAATAAATTTGCAGTCTTTTTCTGTACATTGCATTATCCACTGATAATCATCCGCCAGATCACCAGAAGAAACCCCAGAAACAGCTTTTGGATAGTTTTGAGGAACAATTTTCTCAGAAGATGTGTTGTCAATACCAGCATAAGCGCGCATGCAGTTGTATATCACTTTTGCATCCTGATGTTCTAGACCAACCACAAAGCAACGCTCCAAGCCACCATCAAGTAGTTTTGTAGCGCTTTGGACCCTCTTCTCCATGTTCTCAATAAAAGGAAGGTTCTATACTGCCATAATGTAACAGAATAAGAATCATAAATATGTTGCATTAAAATGTATATGAACTATCCAGTTGGAAATAAAATGAGTGCTACAAATACAAAATCAGGTTGGCACTTTCGTACCAAGCCTATCATGCGGAACTAGCTGTATTCATTTTGCATTTCAATTTTATAAGTGGTTTGTTTCAACAGCATGAATAGACATGTTAGAGTTTAGAAGTTCCTTAGGACCAGCAGTATCTGTTGACACAAACATGTGCGTGGCTGATGTAGAATTTGAGCCGGTTCATCTCGCTGACGATTTTTTCTAAGAGAATGCTTTTTGTTTCTCTGAAATCAGTCCCTGCCTCCACATTAGTGTCATTGCCAATGTACCCCTTATCAACTGAACCAACCTCAAAATTTGATGAACCAGATGGTGCTGTTGGTAATTCCTTGATTAGTTTCTCAACCTGAATGAACAAAATGAACCATTAGGTTTCAGAAACAACAGGACATGGGCTAAAGCAATTCGGTAACCACGTATCAAACTTGCTTTGTCGAAATAATTCTAGATGATCAACTAATTACAAGGCAGAGCAGTTACTTCTGACATTGGAAAAACAATTCAGCATTCCGGTTCGTCGCAACCTTCAATATGCATGCAAAGACGTGATTATTTATACTAACTTACTAAGTGATGAAAATTTAGACAGGAAGGCCATGGAACATTTGCATGCAGGATAAAGTTCTAGTCAACCGGTGGCATATATCTCATAAATTTGATGAACTAGCATTTAAATTTCAGGAACAACTGGCAAACGATGGCAGGTACAAATTGGTAGACAAGTATCAGACTTGCTTCAGTGCCAACCTTGATGGAAAAATATGGATGGCCAATGCTTCAAACCGTAGCTGTATTTTCAGTCATCCGAAAAAAGTTCTGCATTCTTAATTCGATAAGTAGGCAATGTCATAACATCAATTATACTAGCATTACGATATGTCGCAAATTTCAAGAAGTTTGCAATGGCATATGATCATTTATACTCAGTGATTGAAAAAAAAAGTCAGGACTGAGACGATTCATCTGTACACAGGGATAACAGAGAATGGCAGATATCTAGTTTTGCGGTCGGGTCCACCAGCGCTAACTGCTACAGAGGAATAAGCTACATTGCTGTTTCAAGAGGAATGCGATAGTACCCTCGAAAAAACAGGAATGGGATAGATCATCTGTAAGCAGGGATAAAATTAACTGTAACAGAGGAACTAGCTGCATTGGCGTTAAAGAAGGAAGAGCACTCTGGGAGCGGACCTTGGAGACGACGTGCGAGGAGCAAGGCGCGCATGCGCGCCGTGGCGGCGTCGACGCCCTTGAGGCACGCGCTGAGGGCAAAGAAGTCGGCGCAGTCGCAGTTGATGAGGCCGACGAGCACGGCGCGGAGGGCGGCGAGGTGGGCGCGGAGCTCGGCGGCGAGGCTCTCGAGGGGCAAGTAGGAGCGGAGCTCGGCGACGTAGGCGTCCGGGTAGAACCCCGCGCGGGGGAATGTCTCTGGCCGGAACCACGGCGGGTGCGCCTCAATGGGCTCCCCGAAGAGGCGAAGAGGTTCGTCGCCGTCGCCGCGATCGGGACTGGCCGCGGCGCCATGGCGGAGGAGAGCGCTGTTGAGGCTTTTGGATGGACATGGACTGGACTCGACGAGGATCGGGGAGTGGGTGATGGTTACCGACCATGGCCCGCGTGGTTTCATCCGCGGGGAGTTTTTCGGCCGCGGCCCACATCATGCAGTGAGCCTGTAGGCCTCGGTTTTTCGGTTTTCGTCAAGTTTTTTGGTTTTTCCTGGGTTTCGTTTTTTTTTTTGGTTTTTCTGCGATTTTTTGATTTTTTTCTTTTTTTTTGTTTTAACAAATTTTAAAGTGGAGCAAAATTTAAACTTAAGAAAATTCAAATTCAAACAAATTTTTAAAGTAAGCAATTTTTTAATCTTAGCAAATTTCAAATCTGAGTAAATTTTGAATCTGGGCAAATTTGAAATCTAAGCAATTTTTCGAATCTGGAAAATTTTGAAATAACCGAACTAATGGGCCAGGCCCACTAATATTCCCCTTAGCGATGATTATAAACCATCGCTAAGGGGTGATGGTTAGCACCGCCGAGTTGTAACCAGACCAGTCTCACTTCTATTGCCGCTGACTCTCAAAAATAAATAAATAAAACTTTCTGTTGGTGCTCCCCTAAAGAAAATTAACTTAGAGCATCTCCAGTCGGCCCACAAAGCCCCCCAAACGGCTTTGGGGGCGTCGGCGCTTGTTTTGCTTCTAGTCGGTCTCTTTAAAGTTATTTTTGGGCTGGTATTACCCGATTTTGCTGCTGGCGCTACTAGCCCACTCTCATAGGAGGGCGAGGGGGCGTCGGCAGGAGGCGAAAACGACGCGGGACAAGGTTGTCGACGAGACAGTACCGATTTCCCTCCACAAAAAAAGGCCTCTCCTTCTTTGTTTCCCCCTATTTCCTGCCCCGCCGCTTGCACTCCACCACGCCATGGCGCCGAAGAAAAGAAATTCAACGGCCCGCGCAACGCCTCCGCCGACGATGGCGCGCCACCGTTGAAGAAGCCAAAAAAGCGGGGCCATACAAAAGAGCGCCCGCCGTGGGGAGGCTAGAAGAATGCCTCCCAAAGTGGTCGGACGACCCACTCCTGATGGCGCGGGGCCAAACAAAGGAGCCCCCAAGCCGGGGCCAGACAAAGGATCCCCCAAGCCGATGATGGCGCCCACGAGTTCATCACTACACTGCGATGCTAGCCTCCTCGCCCAAAATCGCCGTCCATTTTGTTGCTACTCCCCTAAAAAAAATTCAACGGCCGGCACAACGCCTTCGTCGACGATGGCGCACCGCCGTTGAAGAAGCCAGAGAAGCGGGCCAAGACAAGGGAGCGCCCGCCATGGTAGGCTAGAAGATGCCTCCTAAAAAACATGCAAAGGAGTGGGCCGGTCTGACCAATTTGGAAGGCCGTTTGGGGACGCGTATGGGGAAACAGCCCCCTCCCCCTCCCCCTATAGAAAACTTCGCGCCGATGCCCCCCATTCGACCGGCTAAAGGCTAGCGCCGGAAGCCGAATGGGGGACCGACTGTAATGCTCGTATGTTGCTGCCGCTGCCCCGTTGGTGTCTTGACAAAAGAGAAGTTCCGTTAAAACCGGAGTTCTAATTCCAGGTTGGAGTAGCTTGAGGTGATTCCGACGATGACATATATGCATGTAGAATGTTGCCGCCCTTTCTCTGTTCTCTGAAGCGACAAAACGCTGACCTTTGGAACTTGGGTAACTTGTTGCCCTGGTTTGATCTAAGGTTACACACTTCCAAACTTCGGCACGCACGTACCTTTCCCTGTTTCCCCTGTAAACATCACAGTATCAGACGAAATGGCCGGCGGCCTAATCCGCATCAACGAACACCCAATTTGAAGCTCAGGCCCCCTTATCCATGAGTTGTGTGCAGCTGAAGCTATCCTCGCCCTCCCCCAGGTCAGGTCAAAGTCTATGGACGAATGGAGGAAGATGCCACAAAAAGGAGAAGGAAGACTCCGGACCGATGCGTGCCGCCGAAGAGAAGCGACATCGCGTGGTGGCAAACTGTAGCAGGCCACAGGCACTGCACCTGCTTCTGGTGTTGCGGTATTGCCGCTATCCATCACGAAAGCAGTTTGTGGTTTGTGCCATCTACACCTTTGTGCACTTGCACTGGTGGAAAAACAGGCTTCCGGGAAGCCCCATAAGTCGCGAAGGTAAAGGAACCGCGACTAATGGGGTCTTTAGTCGCGGTTCGTGTGGCGAACCGCGACCAAAGGCTCCGGGCCCGTGGCGCACGGTGGCCGGCTGGTGCACGTGGGGGCTTTAGTCGCGGTTGGCCAGCCAACCGCGACTAAGGTGCCCGAAGGCCTTTAGTCGCGGTTGGCCGAGCCAACCGGGACTAAAGCCCCTCCCCTATATATACCCATCCAGCAGCCAACACTTAGCCATTTGGAGCCATTCTCTTCACAAACTTCACAAGTGAGTGTTAGGTTTGCTTTTGGTTCCTCTTATGCACATAAGGTGTTTGATGAAATGCCCCAAGAGCATGAAACAAACATGATATGAAGTGTTGGAGTCACACTTGAGCTTTCTCATTTATTTTTTCCTCCTCGATCGCGGTTAGCAACTTGAACCTTTGATGTGTCATTGATAAAATATGCATGTGTGTGTAGTTCATTGTTTAATTTATATTGTTTGTAGCTAGTTAGTTTAACTAATGCATGATGGTTAATTATATATTTTATATTATAATAATGCAGATGAATCGGCAATGGATGTACGGTAACCGACTCTCCGGCGAGTTCAGTGCGGGTTTGAAAGATTTCCTCGTAGTGGCTAATGCGAACAAGCAGGGGGTTTTGTTATCTGTCCATGTGTTAAGTGTAAGAATCGGAAGGGTTACTCTTCCTCAAGAGATGTTCACATGCACCTGCTTCGGCACGGTTTCATGCCAAGCTATAATTGTTGGACCAAGCATGGAGAAAGAGGGGTTATAATGGAAGAAGATGAAGAAGGGGATGATTTCAATGATGAAAGCTATCTTTCTCATTTCGGTGATACTTTCATGGAGGATGCTGAAGGTGAAGGGGAAGGTGAAGAAGAGGCACGTGATGATCCCGTTGATGATCTTGGTCGGACCATTGCCGATGCATGGAGACGCTGCGAACCGAAAAAGAGAGGGAGAATTTGGATCGCATGTTAGAGGATCACAGGAAGGCGCCGTACCCCGGATGCGATGATGGTCCGAAAAAGCTGGGCTGCACACTCGGATTTGCTGAGATGGAAGGCACAGGCAGGTGTAGCTGACTCGGCATTTGAAAACTTGCTGAAAATGTTGAAGAATATGTTTCCAAAGAATAACGAGTTGCCCGCCACTACGTACGAAGCAAAGAAGGTTGTCCGCCCTCTAGGTTTAGAGGTTCCGAAGATACATGCATGCATCAACGACTGCATCCTCTACCGCGGTGAATACGAGAATTTGAATGAATGCCCGGTATGCACCGCATTGCGTTATAAGATCGAGGCGATGACCCCGGTGACGATGTTGAGGGCCGAAACCCGGGAAGAGGGTTCCCGCCAAGGTGATGTGGTATGCTCCTATAATACCACGGTTGAAACGTCCGTTCGGGAACAAAGAGCATGCCAAGTTATTGCGATGGCACAAAGAGGACCGTAAGTCGGACGGGGAGTTGAGACACCCCGCGGATGGAACGCAATGGAGAAAGATCGACGGAGAGTTCAAAGATTTTGCAGCCGACGCAAGGAACATAAGATTTGGTCTAAGTACGGATGGCATGAATCCTTTTGGCGAGCAGAGCTCCAGCCATAGTACCTGGCCCGTGACTCTATGCATCTACAACCTTCCTCCTTGGTTGTGCATGAAACGGAAGTTCATTATGATGCCAGTGCTCATCCAAGGTCCGAAGCAACCCGACAACGACATCGATGTGTACCTAAGGCCATTAGTTGATGAACTTTTACAGCTGTGGGGCAGACCTGGTGTCCGTGTGTGGGATGAGCACAAAGAAGAGGAATTTGACCTACGAGCGTTGCTTTTCGTAACCATCAACGATTGGCCTGCTCTTAGTAACCTTTCGGGACTCGTCAAATAAGGGATACAATGCATGCACGCACTGCTTACATGAGACCGAAAGTGTACATTTGCCAAATTGTAAGAAGAACGTGTACCTTGGGCATCGTCGATTTCTTCCGAAAGGTCATCCAAGTAAGAAAGAAAGGCAAGCATTACAACGGCAAGGCGGATCACCGGCCGAAGCTCGCGGAACACTACTCGGTGCTGAGGTATTTGATATGGTCAAGGGTTTGAAAGTCATCTTTGGAAAGGGTCTCGGCGGACAATCAGTTCCGAAGGGAGCCGACGGGCAGGTAGCCATGTGGAAGAAGAAATCTATATTCGGGAGCTAGAATATTGGAAAGTCCTAGAAGTCCGCTCCGCAATCGACGTGATGCACGTTACGAAGAATATTTGCGTGAACATCCTAAGCTTCTTGGGCGTGTATGGGAAGTCAAATGATACAAAGGAAGCACGGCAGGACCAGCAAAGTTTGAAAGACCCTGATGACCTGCATCCGGAACGGTTTCAAGGTCGTGCCAGCTACGCTCCGACCAAAGAAGAGAAGGTCATCTTTTTTGAATGCCTGAGCAGTATGAAGGTCCCGTCAGGATTCTCGTCCAATATAAAGGGAATAATCAACATGGCGGAGAAAAAGTTCCAAAACCCGAAGTCTCACGACCGCCACGTGATTATGACGCAATTGCTTCCGATTGCTTTGAGGGGCTCTCGCCGGAAAATGTTCGAGTAGCCATTGTGAAGCTATGTGCATTCCTCAATGCAATCTCTCGGAAGGTAATCAATCCGAAGTTCTACCACGGTTACAGAACGATGTGATCCAATGTCTTGTCAGTTTCGAGTTGGTGTTCCCGCCATCCTTCTTCAATATTATGACGCACCTCCTGGTTCACCTAGTTGATGAGATTTCCATTCTCGGTCCTGTATTTCTACACAATATGTTCCCCTTCGAGAGGTTCATGGGAGTATTAAAGAAATATGTTCGTAACCGTGCTAGGCCAGAAGGAAGCATCGCCAAGGGCTATGGAAATGAGGAGGTAATTGAGTTTTGTGTTGACTTTGTTCCCGACCTTAAGCCGATTGGTCTTCCTCGATCGCGGCACGAGGGGAGACTAAGTGGAAAAGGCACGATCGGAAGGAAATCAATGATATGTATGGACGGCCATTCTCTCGATCGAAGCACACCACACAGTTCTGACCAATTCCAGCTTGGTGGCTCCGTACTTTGAGAAACACAAGAATATTTTACGCTCGGACAACCCTGGAAAGCCTGAATCCTGGATTAGGAAGGCCCACATGGAGACTTTCGGCAGTTGGTTGAGAAAACATTTAATGAGTGACAATAAGGTTGTAGATCAGCTGTACATGTTGGCCAAGACACCATCTTCGACTATAACGACTTTCCAAGGGTACGAGATAAATGGGAATACATTTTACACGATCGCCCAAGATAAAAAGAGCACCAACCAAAACAGTGGTGTCCGCTTTGATGCAACGAACCGAGAATGGGCAAAAGGTCACATATTATGGTTACATAGAGGAGATATGGGAACTTGACTATGGACCCTCCTTTAGGGTCCCTTTGTTCCGGTGCAAATGGTTCAAGCTAACATGAGGTGGGGTAAAGGTGGACCAGCAATACGGAATGACAATGGTGGATTTCAACAATCTTGGTTATCTTGACGAACCATTCGTCCTAGCGAAAGATGTCGCTCAGGTTTTCTATGTGAAGGACATGAGTAGCAAATCGAGGAAACGGAAAGATAAGAAAACGATCAGTACATCATGCGATGATCCAAAGCGCCACATTGTTCTTTCGGGGAAAAGAAACATCGTGGGAGTGGAGGACAAGACGGACATGTCGAGAAGATTATAATATGTTTGCTGAAATTCCGCCCTTCAAAGTGAACACCGACCCAAGCATTAAGTTAAATGATGAGGATGCTCCATGGATACGGCACAATCGTAAGCAAGCGGGGACACAAGGGAAGAAATGATGTGTAATAATTTATTGTACCAAACTTTGTTGAATGAATCATGTGAATTATATTACCCGTGATGTGTTTGGTGTCCATTTTCGAATGATTCAATTGACTCGAGATAGCACTGATGATACATGAAATTTGGAGTGACTAAGTCATACTCCTGCATGCATACATGAAATTTGGAGTGACTAAGTCATACTTCTTCATACAGGAAATTTGGAGTGACTAAGTCATACTCCTGCATACATGAAATTTGGAGTGATTTAGTCATACTCCTGCCTAGGCGTATAATATGTATACTCGTAGTCTTCATAGCCGCCGCCGTTGTACTGGTAGTCGTCGCCTTCTAAGTTGCCGGCGTCGTCGTCGCTGCTGTCGTCGGCTGTCGTCGGGCGGCGCTCGTGGCTCGAACCGAGGGTAGCGCAGGCGGGGGATATCGCCGGCCGTGATGTAGTCCATGACGCTCGCGGAGTCCGGCCGTACCACCATAGCCGACGGCCGGCCTCGTGGAAGTTTCCGGGAGGCAGACCGTCCTCCTCATACTCGGCGAGCGCCCTCTCACGCCGATTGATGAAGAAGGCGTCCCAAGTATGCTTGGTTATCGGGATGCCAACGGGGATTCATCCGCTGCTCCGGCGTGAGGTCGAGGTAGTAGTGGTTCGTAATGGCCGCCCGGCGCGCGGTACCACGAGGGACGGGAGGGACCGGCACGCCGCCGGCGCTTAGGCTCCGGCCGGCGAGGGACGCGGTAGCCCGGAGGGCAAGGGTAGTTCGAGGCGCAAAGCTCCTCCACCTGCTGGTAGGTTAGAGTGGGTGCGGTGGAAGCCATGAGAGAGTGATGAGAGATTGTAGAGATGTGATGCTGGCCAAGGCGGGCTACCTATATGTAGTGACAAATGGCGGGAAAAATGGGAGCGGGAAGACAGGACGCGGGAAGAAAAGAGGCGGGGAGAAAGTGGCGGGAAGAAATTGGCGGGAAAAATTGGCGGGAAGAAAGAGGCCGAAAGAAATTGGCGGGAAACAATTGGCGGGAAGAAAGAGGCGGGAAGACGGGGAAGAAATGGCGGGAAGACGAGGAGGGAAGAGGGGTCGGCGGAAAGAGGCGGGAAGAGGGGGTTTTAAAATTTTGAATTGAATTAGTTTTATTTTTCTGAATTTTTTGATATATTATTTGTATTTTTAAGATTTTGAATTGAATTAGTTTTATTTTTATGAATTTTTTGATATATTATTTGTATTTTTAAGATTTTGAATTGAATTAGTTTTATTTTTATGAATTTTTTGATATATTATATGTATTTTAAACATTTTGAATTGAATTAGTTTTATTTTTCTTAGTTTTTTGATATATTATTTGTATTTTTAACATATTGAAATGAATTAGTTTTATTTGAATTAGTTTTATTTTTATGAATTTTTTGATATATTATTTGTACTTTTAAGATTTTGAATTGAATTAGTTTTATTTTTATGAATTTATTGATATATTATATGTATTTTAAAAATTTTGAATTGAATTAGTTTTATTTTTATGAATTTTTTGATATATTATATGTATTCTAAACATTTTGAAATGAATTAGTTTTATTTTTCTTAATTTTTTGATATATAATTTGTATTTTTAATATTTTGAATTGAATTAGTTTTATTTTTCTGAATTTATTGATGTATTATTTGTATTTTTAAAATTTTGAATTGAATTAGTTTTATTTTTATGAATTTTTTGATATATTATATGTATTCTAAACATTTCTGAAATGAAATAATTTCGAAAAAAGCCTTTAGTCGCGGTTGGCCGGGCCAACCGCGACTAAAGGTCATTTTCCGCGGGAACCTCAAATGGGGCGAAAAAAGGCTTTAGTCGCGGTTGGGGTCACCAACCGCGACTAAAGGGTAGCCTTTAGTCGCGGTTGGTGACCCCAACCGCGACTAAATCCCTCAAGCTATAAGTATCGCGCGGCCGAACGGCCGCGCCAGTTCTCTTCTTCCTCCGCCCGTTCGTGTACTGAGAGACGATCTCTGCCGCCTCGACGACGCCGCCGACGCCTCCTCGACGCAGACGCCGCCGCGCGCCATCGACCGCCGCCACCCGCCGCGCGCCATCGACCGCCGCCACCGCGTGCCATCGACCGCCGCCACCAGCTCTCCGTAGCCCGTAAGGATCCAAACCGCCGCCGCCGCGCCCGTGCCCGCGCCGCGCCGTGTCGCCGCAGCCGCCGCGCCATGTCGCCGCCGCCGCCGCCCGTGCCGCGCCGTGTCGCCGCAGCCGCCGCGCGCGCCACCGGCCAGAGAGAGGCGCGCCGCCGGCCAGAGAGAGGCGCGCCGGCCACAGTAGGGGCGCGCGGCCACCGGCCAATTTTTTTTCTTTTTTTTTAGTTTTAGTTCTTGTTAATTTCGAGACGCCACCGTCGAACGAATTAGTAACAAAAATGTAAAATTTTCACTTAACAAAAAATTAATCTTCACTTAACAAAAATCTTCACTTAACAAAAAATCTTCACTTAACAAAAAATCTTCATTTAACAAATTTTTCCAAAAAAACACCGCGACCCCGCACAACCACCGTACGACACCGCCAGAGACGCGCGCACAGAGAGAGGAAGAAGGGCGCCCGGCCGAAAAAACCACCGTACGTGCTCGACACGCGGACCCGCCGTGCTCGTCGACTTTTCGTCCCCGTACCGTCGTCCTTCCCCACCGGCGCCGTCGCGCGCGCGCCACACAGACAGGGGGAGAGGGAGGCTTAAAAATTTGAGACTTAAAATTTTAGACTTAAAATTTGAGACTTAAAATTAACTAAATAATTGAGAGTTAAAATTTTGAGACTTAAAAAACTAAAAGAAGACTTGTAATTTGAGACTTAAAATTTTGACTTTTTTGACTTAATAATTTTGACTTAAAATCTTGACTTAATAAAACGTACTAGATCTAGGGGGGAGACGGAGGCCCGAAGGCCGGCCGGGGCGCGCGCCACACACACGCATTAGGACGGCGTGCCACACACACGCACTAGGGCGCCGAGGACACATAACTTAACCACCGCGCGAGGGTTATGTGTCCTCGGCACCGCCACCGCCCTTTCGCCACCGCCCTTTCACCACCGCCACCGCGCGTATGCGAGGGGGAGCGAGCCCCTCGTCGCCCCCTCCGCATACGCCTCCCTCTCCGTGACGCCGTCGTCTACCGCCCCGTCTCGCGCTCTTCCGCGACACCCTCTCCCAACCCCTTCCAGCTCGCCGGCCCCTCCTTTTTGCCACCGCCCTTTCGCCACCGCCACCGCCCCTTCTTCACTTAATTAATTTGTTTTGACTACATGTTTTCAGGATCGACATATGGCGGACGATAGAGCTGACCCGATTCCGGACAACTATGATCCGGACGCTGAAGACCATATGTTCGGCATCATAAAAGGCGATATTCCTTTTGTGCTGAAGCTGGAGAAGAAGAAGATGATATCTCTTCTTATCTCGAACCTTGAGTGTGAAGATGAAGGGCGCCGTCAGCAAGCAGATGATGCCGAAGAAACGTCGATAAACGACGATCTTCAATTGGAAGTAGCAACCACCTCCGGCGCCGAGGTATATATATATATATATATATATATATATATATATATATATATATATATATATATATATATATACATATTGAGCGTCTGGTGATACAACTAACTGATTTGAATAAATGTGTGTGTACTAACGCGCGCGACTCTCTTTCTTATTTTAGCCCTCGGCCGGATCGTCGAAAAAATCGAGTACGTCGTCAAAGCGTGGCGCAACCAAGACGATGAAAGCAGGAGAAACATGCACCATCGATGTTGTCGACGAAGCAACCGGCAGGCCGTCGGAGCCCGACAAGAACGCCACCAAGTTTGTCGGCCAATGCGGAGCCGTTGTTAGAGACAACGTCTCGATCACCCGCCGAGGAGTGGAATGAGCCAAAGAAGGCACGTGTTGGTTTCACTTTTGTCGATAAGAGAGAAAAAAAGATTGCTTCAACAAGCTTATGGAACATTTCGTTCTACCTCCGGAATACCGCAAATACGATGAGGAGGGTAACAAGATTGCGGAAAACAAGAAGAGGCGCAAGCTAGTCAAACAGTTCGCTCTTTCTAGGATGGCCAACGCATTCGGAAATACAAGCAAAATCTAGCCCATGACTTTGTCAACCAGGGCAAGACTCCGGATTTCAAAGGACAATATGAGAAAGCTGCAACATGATTGGCCAGAATTTGTGAAGCAAAAGAAATCGGAGCAGTTCCTTGAACTATCGAAAAAAATAAGGAAAATGCGGCCAAGAAGGAGTACAATCATAAAATGGGGCCGGGAGGGTATCGCTTTTGGCAGCCTAAGTGGGAGAAGATGGAGAAACGAGCGAGGGCGCGAGGAATCCGTCCAGTGTACGGAGGGATGGGACCCAAGGGCCAAAAGCTGGTGGTACGGGCATGGGGGATCGGCGAACCCGGAGACGGGGAGTGTGTTTACCAGGGCAAAATAATTACACCCACCCAAAACCTTATTGAGGCAATGAGGGATGCTCAAGAGGGGAGGATCAGGTTCAACGAGAGAACGACGCCCGACAAAAGCCCTCGGGAATCCCGAACACGGAGGACGTGTACGAGGCATGCCGGGGACATTTCGTGGAAACTAGGGTTCCCCCGGAAAGATGACCCGTACGGTTACGGAAGCCGTAAGAGAAAGATGGATCGGGATGCGAGATGTTGTGGCGAAGTTGGTAACGGAAATGGATGTGATGAAGAAAACCGTGAGTGTACTAGTCGCCGAAAGAGATGCGGCTCGGGCGCAGCATGAAGATCATCCAATGGATCTCGGAAGCCAGCGGCGGAGAAGAAGCAGCGTGGCTTCCACGGAGGCCTCACCGGGCTGGTGCACCGACGATCGAAATTACTGCACCGGAGCCTCGGCCGGTGGTCGAGGTTCTTGCACCGGAGCCTCCTCGCTACCCCGTGGACGATATAAAGGAGATGAAAGCATGTCATCCGTATTATCCTATCGGGAACATGTCCATGAAGGTAGCCATCGGCAGTGCTTTACCACTGGAGCACTCCACCACAACAACCCCATTCAAGATGGCTATGCTCGTGTGACGGTGGAGGAGATAGTCCAAGGGTTTGAGGACCTGGACATTGACATTGCTACACCCGAAGGGGTGAAAAGACTTGGAGATGTCAAGCGCCGGTTCATTCTATGGCGAAGAAATTTATCAAGTTTCCGGGCAGGCGCCAACAAGTCCACCCCGTACGGTGGTGGTGGTGGCGGTGGCGGTGACGGTGGCGGTGGCGGTGGCGGTGACGGTGGCGGTGGCGGTGACGGTGGCGGTGGCGGTGACGGTGGCGGTGGTGCTTCACCTAATACACCTCATTCACGTCAGCCGACGACGCCGCCCCCGGTCCTTGTCCGGCGGGTGATCGGACACCGGTACCGCCCCCAATCCACCTCCGGCGAAGAAGCGAAGCAGTCCTGGGTTATTAACCCGGACCCTTATGTACCTAAGAAAACAAAGATACCAGAGCCATCACTGAAGCCTCTCATCCCGAGGCCTTGGGAACTTAGTGTCGAGGAAAATGCAGCGGCCGTGGCTGCTCAGCATGAGAAATGGAAGGAGGAGTGCAAGAAGAAAAGAGAGGGCGAGCCCAAGCCAGTATTTTCTGATGAGCAAAAGAAGTGGGCTAAGTCATTTTTGAACACACCGTCCCAAGCCGCGAAGAATCTGCTCGACGACTATTTACGTGAACTTCGTAGGCAAGCACTCGAGTTCAAGAGGAACAAAGAGTTGGCGGAGAAGAAAGCCTTGGAGGCCGAGAAAAAATTAGAAAGGGGAAAAGAAGTTGCCCAGCTCGGGGAACAAAGTAAACAATCGATCGCCCCGCTCATAGTGCAAGCCGCCGGTCCGGATGCCCCGATATCATAGCAGCAGCGGCAGCACATGGATTGACTGTAACGAGTGCCAGAGAACAAGCGGCCGAGTTAGGTATCACTCTTCGTGCATGTTAGGCCTTGATGAGGCGCCAATGAAGGACGTAGTATTTACATATGTGAAGAATGGCCCTCTCATCGAGCACTGCGCGAGGAAGAGGATCTACCTCGACAAATGAAAGGTCTGCTAAATTGGTACAAGGGTTACATAAAACATGAAAACGCCAAAGACTATATCTATGCGGAAGTTAAATATGTGCATCACTTCAAACGTTGCGAGTACAAATTCCTCTCGAGTGAATTGTTCCAGCTTGTTCAATCTGCGCGACCTCGACAAATCTATCATCGGTTGCTACGTTACGTAAGTGATTTATTAATTTCTACCCCATCTCGTTCATTGC
>NC_061514.1:10576683-10593722 GCF_022539505.1 Lolium rigidum | reverse complement strand
TGCAGGAGAGCTCTGATGAGTCCTGCGGAATGGCGCGTCCGTTACCTAGCTACTCCTACGTGGATACGTTATCCTCTGTACGTGGCAAGCTCAAGTGCCGTGTGAACACTCAGTCATGTACCTCTGGCCCCGTGTGAACTGTGGTTGAGTCTTTAGTCCAAGCTTCAAGCTTAGCTTGCACCAAGGAAAACTGTATCTATCTATAAGTATATATGATGACGAGCCATTTGAAAATCGCGATTGGATCGTACGTGTGTGGCCTGAGATTAATCGATTGTGGTGAAGATAATGAAAGAAGTATCAGTACAGATTAAGGCTTAGCCTACTGGTCGGAAAGTGTTTATGCTTTCTCACCCACACCCGAGTTTAGGTGCTCCTACCAATTTTAACGGATGTTATACCTTTCTTCTTAATGAAAAAGCCTCAGGATCCTCCCTATCGGTCTAGTTTTTTAAGCACTACTACTACTATATCAGTGAGCGAGAGAACTGATCGATCGGTGAATCGGTCATAAATATCTCCGAGTCAAGGTTGACACGACCTAGTAGTCACTCTTCATCCAGTTGATACGATTATAAGTATCTTAGTCACGGTTCACACGAGCTAGTCAAGGCATTCCAGTATGTTCTGCTGGCTCATCATGACGTGATGGATCTATCAACTCCGTTTGTACATGATGGTCGATTGTTATTTGCCGGACGCATGTATCAGCAACTCATGCCAGGCTGTCTATGATGTTTTGCTGGTCTAAACTGATGATTGTCGAGGAAAGTAGTGTACGTATTGGGTTATTATTCACGAAAAAGAAAGACAAAGTTGCCGAAAGGTTAGGCGTGGATGGAGGTGTATGTTTTTTACGAGAGCAAAATGCAAATGCATAAGTTTAGGTACACAAGTTATTCATTCCGTGTTGGCGCCCCGATCCATTCCTCTTTTCCCGAGAAAACCGTTGCTTGCCTCTTTCTCGCGGACGATGAGACCCTCGGTTGCTCCTTGCCATCTTGCTTGCCTAGCCGTTGTGCCCGCCAATGCTATGATCGGGCATCCGCCTTTTATGCTGATTCCAATTGTTAGTGCCCCTTTTTTCTTGATCGATCCCATTAAGCCTACAATGACCGAACATTTTACTCCGTGCATCAATTTCATGCCACCGTTGACTTGGCCTCCTTCTTAGCACGTAGATACTCATCTCCTGAGTTGTCATATATGTAGATCAAACAATCAACACATCCCCGCTCGGGTCGTCCCCCTCCTGGGCGACCTAGGGTGGAAACCCTAGCCGCCGCCGCCGCCGTCCTCCCCTCCTCCTCCCGCCCTCCTCGTCGTCCCCGGAGGTCGTCGCCGGCGAAGCCGGGGGCGGCGGGGCTCCTCGCATGATCCCTCCGTGCGGCGGAAGGAGGCTAGCCTCCGCACGGGGGGATGGCCCCGGACCTTCGCCGGCGACGGCGGGGCTCCTCGCATGATCCCTCCGTGCGGCGGAAGGAGGCTAGCCTCCGCACGGGGGGGATGGCCCCGGACCGTGGAGGATGGTGGCGGCGCGGCCCCTCGCCGGGTGGCCGGTGATGGTGGCGGCGGCATGGCCTTGATCTGGGGGCGCAGCTCTCCTCTTCCTCGTCGCGACCTTCGGGCGGGCGGTGATGGGGGCGGCGTAGCAAACCCGGAACCTGGCGGCGCGATCCTCTCCTTCCGTCCTAGCCTCGGCATCGCCGGGCCAGCGGTGATGGAGACGGATCTCGCATTGCTCCTCCTCATGGTTTGGGACCACGGCACCAAGGGCCGGCGGCCCTGGATGGCGGTGGCGCCGTCGACCTGGTGGCAGGTGGCGGGCGTGGTCCTAGGGTCTCTCTTGCGTGAAGAGGAAGACCTACCGGAGGCCTGGACTCGTGATCTAGCCGGAGTGTTGAGTTCCGGAAGGCTCCGCCGGCGAATGTAACGGTGCTTTGTGCCTGGAGTTTGTCTGGATCGGTGGTATTCGGTCGTGCGCACCCATGCTTTTATTCCGACCGTTTGGTCCGGAGGGAGCGGCGCGAAGCTCTTTTTCCGTGTTGACATCAAGTGACTATGGATCCATGATGAAAGTCGGAAGAAGAGAAGTACATGAAGGCCGGAGGGAGGACTAGCTAAGGGAGGTTCAAGTCTTCGCGCCGTTGAGGGACTTGCTTGGTGTTCCGGGCCTCACAACAGCGGTATGATAGTGGGGGCGACAACATATGTGAAGTTCGTAGTCCTACCTTTCGGGGTGAAATCCCAAGGTCC
The DNA here is from genome assembly GCF_022539505.1 of Lolium rigidum. Taxonomy (NCBI): domain Eukaryota; kingdom Viridiplantae; phylum Streptophyta; class Magnoliopsida; order Poales; family Poaceae; genus Lolium; species Lolium rigidum. The sequence continues at coordinate 10,591,466 of NC_061514.1, read as the reverse complement.
GGCCTTAACTGGTTGTGCCTGGCAATGACCTTGTTGGAGGCATTGTTTTGAGAGTGGGGACTATCTTCAGGGTGAAAACCTAAGATCGTTGATCGGGCGACGACGGTGTTAGAGCACTATTCCCTTCTTGGAGGCGTCGTTTTTGGAGAGTCTGTACTTCAGGTGTTGTCTTGGCGGTGGATGTATTGTTGTTGTTAGGCCCGAGATACTGTAGCGGGACTTTTATTTCTTAGTTTTCTTTTCCTTTTTTGGCTGTGTGCATCCGTAGTGCCATTAGGGTGGTGCGTTGTTGCAGAGGCTGGGTGTAATTGATATCTTTTTGATATTAATATATTCCCTTTATCGAAAAAAAGATACTCATCTCCGATCGTAGTTGTATCTCCTTTCTTTTCTTCCTAATTTGGAGGGATACATATAACTGACGGGCGACACCAAACGGTATGCCAAGATTACACAAGGTCCTCGAGTTCCGGGACGCAATATTACAATGACATGCTCATTCAAATTCTACATAATTTTGAATTGTATGATTTCTCGTGTCAGAAAACAAAACACATGCTATGCAAAAAAAAGAACTTATCGGATGTAGTGTAAGGGAGTCCATAGGGGAAGATAATGCTCCCATCTGGCCCAAATTAGTTGAGGTGGCTGGGATTGGGAGACTCAATCACATATATACTAATCAAATTAAACAACCAACACATGCATGACAAATTCCTAAAGATTAATCTCCTCTAAAAACTAGTATTACGTAAAAAAAAGGATACAGTACTTGGAACCAGAGATAGTAGGAACGTAGAAGGTTGTATTTAGGGTGTCAAGGTGGGATCTCACTTTTAGTGTATTTTGACTTTTCTGGTTTACATTTTTTGTGTCAAAATTACACTAGAAAAAGAAAAATGTACTACAAGAAGTGCGACTTTGGTGAAATCCCACTTACACCCTAGTTGTATTATTCCAAATTGAGGACCATGCATGGACTCGACGGTGTACACTATAGCAAGTCAGCAACACGCTCCATGAAGCGATGGACATGGCATATACTAGTGCGTTCGAGAAGAAGAGGCAAGCTGGATTCCCGCACGCACGTACGTAGTATATGGCAGCAGGCAGGAGACGGCACGGTACATGCAGGAGCTACGTATGTACGGAGTACGGCGCATCATCTCACTCTCGTCCCCACCAGAACCAGATACAAGTGTGCGGGCAAGCGCCGCTAGCTGCCTCCGTCGACAGTGTAGACTGTAGAACTGTAGAGGTGGGTGGGCAGTCTGCCCGGAGACGCTTCGCCCGCTCGCGCGCGACGGCAGCAAAACCGTGCGCCTCCGCCCGCCCGCCGGCCCGCGCGAGCTAGCGCGCGCTGAGTTCTGTTGCGTGACGGCTGCGGCGAAGGGGACATGGTATCCTATCCTTGGTACTTGACCAGACTGGTGGTTGTTGACAGAGTTATTCAAAGGGTGGCTGTTGCGGACACACCATGCCATAGCCATTCCCGGTCCGGCGACATCACCGTCGCCGCCCGTCATCGTCACATCGATCGTGCGCCGCTGACATTTCGAGCTTGTTGCGTCCGCGCTGACGAGAACGCGGTGGGTCGGGTGGGACGGAGCCGCCGGCAACTTGCAAACCGCTTCGCCGGCTCGCCGCTGGTGCCAGGCGGGCGGTATGGGCCGCCGTACTCTACTCTCCCGGCTCCCGCGGCAACTCTGGAAGTCTGGAACGTTCTCTCGGTGAAGGCCAGACCAGACTGGACAAGTAACCCGATGGCTCCAAAGTGTTAAGCTTCATGCACTAGCCACTTGAACCAAAAGTTCGAACTGATGGAAAGGGCTAGGCAATCTACTTGTACACTTCACAACACCCCCACTCACGTGTGACGGGAGAAGAGAAAGTCACACGTGAAAGAAGAAGAGCACACCGAAACAGCGGTGGCTAAAGAGGGGACAACAGCAATTTTTGAGGCTTAATTGCGAAAACCATGTAAGAGGGGGCAACAGCAATTTTTAGCGCTTAATTGCGAAAACCATGTGAAAGCCAGGATTTGAACTTGAGACCTGGGGCTCTGATACCATGTTAAGCTTCATGCACTAGCCACTTGAACCAAAAGTCCGAACTGATGGAAAGGGCTAGGCAATCTACTTGTACACTTCACAACACAAAGCTCAACTGGGTTTTCGCTCGTAGGTCTAGAAGCGCCTGTTACAAAAGAAATACATTTTAAAATCTATTTCGAAATGTTAAAAAATAAAGCTTGTTGTGCTTTCATAGACCTTCAAATCTTACAATAGTGTAAACTCCCGAAGGGTATCGTGGATTCGTGGTATTGTTTAATCTTGGTCATTCTACCCTTAATCTCGAACTGGTATAGTTTAATCTAGCTGGCCTTTTGTTTCACTTAGGAAAACATTTCAGTCTTAAGGATCTATGGAAGCACAAGCAAAAAAATAATTCTGAGAGTACACTTGATTTTTCTTTTTTGCATTCTCAACAGATATTTCATAAATTATAGGAGTATGTTAGCTTACAAAGGTTTGGCGCGAAAAAACATTTTATGTGGCTTGTGTAAATTTTTTTAATAAGTCTCGTGAAAAGTTATTTTAGAGTGCCCAAAATAGTCTATTTTGCAGGGGCAACAAAAAACTTTGTGTGCTACAATAGAATGTTTATATGTACACCTCGATCTTTTTTTCGAATTTTGCGATATTTTAAAGTATGCTTGTACTCAGTGGGTGCACTTACACCTATGACCCAGAACAGATTTTCGGACAATTCTCTCCTAGTTTACAATCTAGACTAGATGATACATGATTAAAAAAACGGGATCGTGACCACATGCTCGCAATCTTGAAACAACCTCATTGAAAGGCTCATCTCCCTTCTCTCTCCTCACCTCGCTCTTTTAGAGTTGAGTCCACCGCATCAACTCTTCTCCCCCTCTCCTCCAGCGTTGGCGACTTTGTTGTCCAGAATGGGTGGGGGAGAGGATGTTGGCGCCCTGCGGTCCATACTACTACGAATACTCTTAGGTTTAGCTTTTTTTTTTGTTACATGACTTGTCCTGGTTGCCATTGGGGTGGTTCTAGCTAGAGCTTGCAGGGATTTTCTAGCGCCTGGTGGTGGCGATGAGATGGTTTGTGTTGCTTCAAAGGTTGAATCCGTGGGCGAACTGTGGTGTCCCTCTTCTTCCCCTTCAAAAAAAGCTTGATGCAGCGCTTCCAGTTTTTGGGGTTGCTCGTGGCTCTGTTGTTGTGATGCGGACTTCCGCTCTCTCTTTTCTCGTTGGCCTCAGATATGTGGATCACAAGGATGGAGGGGGTGGGGTTGATCTATTTCGTGATGCATGGCGGGGATTGGATGTTGTTGTTTTCTTTGAGAGTTCTTTAGTATGGACCTATGACGGCGTGATGCGCCTTGCACCTCTTCTGGTCATGGGTTGACCCTCACTAGGATCTTTCTCGGAGTGCATTCTCGGCATCTCGTCGGCCATGTGCTGTCCCGCTGCCGACTTTGATGGTTCAAGGGAGGCCACTCCCTTCTAGCAAGCTGGTGATATATAGCAGGCCGGTGCAAGATCTTCAACCTCCATGCTATGCGATGGAGGCCCTTCAACTCCAGTATGATTGGATCATGCTGATGCGTCCTAAGTGGTCATGTCCCCCGGCGTCGTTGGTTGATCATGGCTGAACTCGATGGAGATGGAGTTGTTGAATATAATTGTTTAGTTTGTTCCATCAGATCAATCTTATGGTTGAATTGGCTGGGCATGCAATTTCACATGGTATCAGAGCGCACTGGCCTAGACGTGAGGAGAGGTGTTAAATATATCCTAGTCTCCTCCATCAGATCAGTCTTATGGTTGAATTTGTTGGAGCATGCAATTCCACATGGTATTAGAGCCCACTAGCCTAGTGCCTAGACATGAGGAGAGGTGTTAAATATAATTCCCTAGTCTCCTCCATCAGATCGATCTTATGGTTGAATTGGTTAGAGCATGTAATTCCACATGGTATCATATCCCACTAGCCTAGACGAGGTGTTAAATATAATTCCCTATTCTCGTTCATTAGATCGGTCTTAGGGTTGAATTGGCTTGAGGATGCAATTCCACATGGTATTAGAGCCCACGGGCCTTAACGTGAGGAGATGTGTTAAATATAATCCTAGTCTCTTCCATCAGACCGTTCTTATGGTTGAATTGGCTAGAACATGCAATTCCATATGGTATCAAAGCTACACAAGATCCTAGGTTTAAATCGTAGCCAACACAGTATTTAAAATAAAATATTTGCGGTCGCCCTAAAAAAACACAACGATGCCCGTATAAGGCCCCTACGAGATCTAGAAAGAAAAATGACATGAGGGAACGTGTTGAATATAATTATCTAGTCTCTTCCATCAGGTCCGTCTTATGGTTGAATTGCCTAGAGCATGAAATTCCATGGACGTGATTGCTTTTTCAGTTTTAGATCTACTAGGGTCCTTTGTATCAACTTGAAGGACTTTGTTGTAATTATTCTTTCTTCCGTTGGTCCTCTATGTAGTGTGTAACTCCGCCGCTCAATTTTAATGCAACGCACACTTTCTCCACCCCGCACCGCTCTCCTCCTCTCCTCCCCTTGAGAGACTCCAAGTCGCTCCCGGCTCCTTCCTCCACCTTCTCCGGCGGCCTCGCCGGCCGGAGGGGTTGGAGGGATGGAGACCGGCCCCTGTATAGGTTAGTAGCTAGGCTGGTTCTGGGCTATATGCCCGTAGTTTGGAGCAGAATCTCTGATCTGTTCGGCCAGATTGGTGGATGCCTAGGGTTTTCTGTAAACGCCTTGAGGACGCCGGCGGCTGGTGGCAAAGATGCCCATGGTCCTGATTGCTTTTTCAGTTTTCTTGCTAGGGTGTTTCTTGCAAAAGTGCAGGCCTTATCTTCAGATACTTGGTTCTTTAGGACAAGTGATGTAAAGGTCATGTATGAAAAATGTAGCTGCCACGTGCTACGCTAGTATAAATGGTCCACTTCTTTGTTCAATTTTTTTTAATGCAACATCTCTGATCTCGCGGGACCAATCACCGTTAAGAAAAAACCTCGTCGAAAGCTACTTACTACTACTCTCTCTATCCCGATTTATAGGGCCGCGGACATACCTAGATCATCAACTTGATCAACATAATATAAATAATATGATACTCCGCGATAAATTATATCATTAGAAAGTAGAGCATCGAAACTTTCTAATGATATTTTTTTAATTTATACCTTGTATTAGTTAGTTAAATACGATTTACGAATACACGCAGGTCTGTAAACTGGGACGGAGCTAGTACTACCTCTTTCTATAAGAAAAAATAAGATGTCCAATAGTTATCCTAGTTCGATGTATCTATGATTATGAACGGAGGGAGTATTGAGAAATGAGCATTGCAGCTGTCGATGTAATTGAAGACACAGTTGAGCATCAACAGAACAAGTTGTTCATGAACGCAGCGAAATTGCAGAGACAGCTGAACATTTGGGACAATTTTCAGACATTTTCTTTCTTTACTGGACTCCACATTTCCAAAGGTGTGCAAAATGCAAGTATCTATCGTCACATGGCCACATTCCTTGACGCACGCACGCACTCGGTATTACCCAACTCACCCATGCCTGGTGTATCACTCTAGTATGTTCCACACGAGTAATACTACTGTACTGTAACACAACAGGTATACACACGCGGCGGGCGATGAACGGCTACTTTTTACGCGTCTTGTCGGCAGGTCCCACGGCGAAGCTGCCCAGCTCGGCGGCGCGCAGGCGCAGCGCGGCGCGGAAGACGGCGTTGACGGCGTCGGACAGACGGTCCAGCAGCGCCGCCAGCTCCTCCGTCCGCTCCTCCACCTCCTGCGCCGCGGCGAGCACCGACGCCTCGTCTGCGGTGGTGTCGAGAGCCGATGCGAGCTTGCGGACGGCCTCGTCCACGGCGTCCACCTCGCTGGTGTTAGCGGCGGCGAGGAGGGCCAGCTGGGTGGAGAGCGCGTTGAAGGGCTCCGCCCACGGGAGGTCGCTGGAGAGGACGAGGGGGGTCAAGGAGGCGGGGTTGGGGTTGCTGCTGTCGGAGCCGAGGATGGTGGCCGCGGCTGTGGCGGCGAGGGAGGAGACTGCGTTGACGGCGAGGAGGACCCGGGCGGCGCCGGTGAGCTGGCGGCCGGCGCCACGGGGCGGGTTGGCGAACGGTACGGACGGGAGCGGCACGGGCGGCGAGGGAGCCCCGCCGTGGTCGGCGAGCGCGGCGCGCGCGCGCTGGGCGGAGGACGGGGACGAGGAGAGGAGGTGGAGCGCGAGGCGGGAGAGGAGGCGGCGGCGGCGCAGGCGGTCGACACGGGCGGCGATGGCGTTGCAGGCGTCGAGGAGCGCGACGCCCGCGTCGAGGTGCGCGGCGACGGCGGCGTCGTCGGCGGAGGCGGAGGCGGAGGAGAGGGCGGGCGCGGCGTCGGCTAGCGTGGCCGCGAGGAGGTCGGTCAGCCGCGCGAGCGCCGCGAGCGGGGAGGCCGGCAAGGGCAGCAGGCTCGCCAGGCGCGCGGCGAGCGCGGTGTCGAACCTGGAGACCGGCTCGGCCGGCTTGCGGTGGCCCTTGGCGGAGTGGATGGGGAGGAGCGCGTGGTACTTGTCGGTGAGGAACATCTGGGCTAGCTGGTGGCTGGCGGTGCGCGTGTGGGCAAAGCTTGCGGCGGCGTTGAGCAAGACGAGGGAGGAGGAGGGAATGGGCGGGGGGATTATAATGGTGGAGGTGTGAAGCGGGGCAGCGGAGAAGAGGGGAAAAGCGTTAGTCCCCGGCAACGACGCGTCTCCGGGAAGGTGATGGGATGACGATGGTCGATGGGGGCTGAACGGGGCACCGTGGGCCCAACGCGCAAGACGCGTACCGGGAACACTTCGTTGGGTTGCCTTTTGCCTTCTTCACGCTTCTCTTTTCCATTCTTTTTTGTCGTCTAGACTATTTTCCGTTTTCATGGTGAAATGGAAATGTAGGATTTCAAAAAGGGAAATATTTCCGATCTCTTTTACTTACTTGCAGAAATGTTATGGTGTGAGCGTGCTACTAACCCTACCACCTTTGAGCTACACCCTCCATCTTAGTTCCTCCTCGCCGCCCTAGTCTATCGACATGTGTCTTTGCACGGAGTTGCCACCTAACACTCTTCGATAAAAACAGGGTTGGTAATGGTCTTTCTGAATCGCTCGCTAATATGGCAAACAATAATCCTGTAGGTTGCCATCATCGCATCAGAAGAGAGCACATTGGGCATAAGAATGAACCAGGCTAAAAGCGCTAGTACAAGTGGGTAAAAGATTTCCCCCTCTATAATAGCGCTGGTTCCATTTCAATGTATATGGAGGGTTATAACGAGAGAAACAAGGTGTGTCTACCGAGACCCTAGATTGTATAGGGAGGGCGGAAGGAGAGTTACCCCGTTAGCGGAGATAAGTATTTACTAACTAGGATCCCAATTCTACGGGCATGCAAATAAGATCCCACAAAGTGGGTAAGTATTTACTAAGTACAAGGCCAGGTATATGCTAAACATCATGACATTAAAAGAGGGCAATTAGGAGCATAACTTGGAAGATCCGCTTTGGGCAGGTCGGTGGGAGCTAGCAAGAACAATGAGGTGGTGATAGCATCGTTGACAACAATCAGTAGTTGAGTCAAATGATGGATGATAGAATTGGCGTGACACAACGAGGATGGCTTGTTGACCATGGATCACACTCATCGGCTAAGAGGAAGAAGGGGTCAAAGGGTTTTCTCTGAGAAAGCGGAGTGGAGCGGGGAGATGACGTAGATTGACTTACTTGTGGAGCTAAGCTTAGGCATTTGCATTTTCCTCCCATAAAATAATATATGTCATCCACGCCTAATTAACCTTTTGGCAACTTTTTATTTCTTCTCCGTGAAAAACAAATTAGCATTCCGTCACGGTCTCACTATTCTTCATTTTGGCATACCAAAAACAACATAGACAGCCTGTCATGAGTTGTTGGTATATGCATCCAAGAAATAACAACGAGATTGGCTTGTCAAGTAGGGGCACATGAAGAGCTCATCAGTTGTCATGATGAAGGGTTCAATTAGCGGTTGCCTCTGAGAAAACGGAGTGGAGCAAGGAGATGACACGGAATGACTAATGTATGGACCTAAACTTATGAATTTGTATTTTGCTTAGATAAAAGCACATATGTCCTCCACGTGTAGCCTTTCGGCAACATTTTCTTTCTTTTCTTGAACAATCGAATCAGCAATCGGATATTCACTTTGGCTCATAGGAGCATTTGCTCCCATTGTGTGAATCTACATTTCAAAGTGTCAAAAAATTCTAAACTAAAAAATTTCTTGTACATCTACACATTTTATGTTCGTACACAAGTTTTAAAAAAAAACTATAAAAATTTGTGGCTCCAGTAAAAAAGATAAATTTTGATGCTATAACACGACTACGTACAGGACTTTTTTTTGTCTTTTTTGTATACGCCACATAAAATGTTGTTTTTCCATGAAAACTTGTGCACTAACATAGAATGTCACGATGTACAACAAAAAAATTATGTCAGAATTTTTTGACATTTTTAAAATTGTTTTTTAATTATTTTGTATAATATAAGCATTTGCTCCTATGAGCCAAAACGCCACCTCCATCAGCAATCCTTTAGGATCTCACTATTCCTCGAGTAAAACAACATAGACAACCTGGCATGAGCTATTGGCACCTGCATCTAGGAAGGGAGAGTGAGAACTACACTACTCATGGAGATAAGTTTCTACTGAGACCATAGATTATATAGGGAGGGGAAAAGGAGAGCGAGGCCTACTCAGATGCCAATTCTATGAGCGTGTAAGTAAGATCCAACAAAGAGGGATACATAAAGTAGTAGGCTAGGCATTCGACGCCTTGAATTGAAAGAGGGCAATTAGGAGCATAACTTAGATTATCCGCTTTGGGCAGGTCGGTGGGAGCTGGTAAGAACAATGAGGCGGTGATATCATCATTACAAAAATTAATAGAAGATTCGAACAACGAACGGTACCATTGGCACTCATCAGCTGCGGGAAGAAGGTGTCAACGTACAGTTGTCTTCGAGAAAGCAGAGTGGAGCAGGGAGATAATGCGGAATGAATAACTTGTGGACCTAAGAGCATCTCCAGTCGCGTCCCCCAAACCGTCCCCCAAACCGCGCCGGATTGAGCGTTTGGGGGACGTGTTTTGCTCGTGCCGCGTTTGGGGGACGTCGCTCCCCAGCCGCGTCCCCCAAACGCCGCCCCCAAATGAATATTTGTGCAGGAAAATAAAGGTTTTCATTCAATTTTGATTATATATTACAAAGTTTGAATGAAAACGGCTAGATTTCATCTAAACCTAGGCTACTCGACCGCCCGGCGGCGCGTTCGACGGCCCCGCCCCGTCGTCGCCTCCCCTACGCCGCAGCTCCTCCTGCGCGCGCCTCCTCTCCTTGCGTTCGGCGGTGGCCGGACGCGTGCCGCTCCCGCCGATAGTCCTCCTCCGCCCTCCCCGTCGGGCCGGCGAGGAGGGAGAGCTCGACGGCGCGACGAATCCGCGCCTCTTCGCGGGCACGGGCGTCGTCCCGGAGCTTCTTCTCCGACTCGAAGGACTCGACGAGGGCGCGTTGCTGATCGGCCGTCTCGTCCGGGTGCGGGGCGTCGTCGTCGGACCGGTCCGAACTCGTCGTCGTCGTCGTCGTCCTCCACCTCGGCTCTCCTCGCCTCGGCCTCCTCCTCCATTGGCGCCTCCTCCTCCACATCCGTTGGCGCCTCCATCATCGCCGCCGCACTGCGCGTCGGCCGCCGCTAACTCGCTCCGCACGCCTCCCCATAACGCCGTAGCGCGCGACTCCCGCTCGCCGACGCTCCTCCGCCGTCGCTGCTGCTGGAGCTCGATCGACTCACGCCGCCGGCGCTCGATCGAGTCACGCCGTTCACGGAACAGCGCTTGCCGCTCATCGCGCCGGCGCCGGCGCTCGTCGGCCCATCGCTCGCTCCATGTCCTCCGGAACCGGCGCCGTCGCGCCTCTTGTCCCGTCGAGGCGTCGAACGCCGCAACGGTGTCGCATCGCTGCTCTCGCCACGCTGCCGCCGCCGCGGCCTCCTCGGCTGCGGAGGCGAGGGGCGGAGAACGCCGCAAGATCCGCCGCCTGCCGCGCCTCACGCCGCCGGCGGGCCTCCTCCTCGAGTGCCGCACGCCGCTGCCGGCTCGGCCAATGGAGGAGACGGCGGTGGAGGAAGTGGCCATCGCCGGGGCGGTTCGCCATTGCCACCGGTGATGGAGGAGACGGCCGTGGAGCGACGAGGGCTGTGTTTGTTGCCGGCGGGGTGTGGTGGCTACCATTGATGAGCCGGGAGACCTTTTATAGACGCCGGCGTCGGGAAGAAAGCGCGGGAACGGACGAGAAGAGGCGGGAAGATTGCGCGGGAACGGGCGGTGGCGTGCGAACGCCGGCGACGCGTGGAGGCCGCGCGGCACCGACGAGACGTCTCGCCCGCCCCTCCGTCGCCATTAAGGCAAAGATGCCGCCGTGTGTCACCGCGCGCGAATAACTTCCGTCGCGAGGTAGGCGACGGTTAGGTTAAAATTAACCGTGCCGGCCCGACGCGTCGGCCCCGCCACTCCCCGCCTCGCTTTTCGTTGTGTCCGGCGTCCCCGGAGCGTCCCCGTGGGACGGGGACGGGCTCGGGCGCCGGACACCGTATCGGGCCGCGCCGGACAAAAATGGGCTTTGGGGGACGCGGCTGGAACGCTTTTTTTGTCCGGCGCGCCCCAAATCGCTTTGGGGGACGGTTTGGGGGACGCGACTGGAGATGCTCTAAGCTTAGGCTTTGTATTTTCCTCCGATAATTACATATATACCATCCACGCCTAACTTCTTGGTAACTTCTTATTTCTTTTCCGTGAACAACCAAATTAACATTCCTTCACGATCTCACTATTTCTCACTTTGGCACAACAAAACAAGAAGAAAGTCTGGCATGAGTTGGTGGTACATGCATTTGAGAAATAGCAATGAGTATGGCTTGTCAAGCAGGGGGCAGGTGAGGAGCTCATCGGCTATGAGGAAGAAGGGGCCAACTAACGGTTGTCTTTGAGAAAACAGAGTGGAGAGGAGAGATAACGCGGAATGAATAACTTGTGGACTTAGGCATTTGTATTTCCTCCAATAAATGTACCATCGACGCCTAACCTTTTGGCAACCTTTTTTATTTCTTTTTCGTGAACAACCAAATTAACATTTCTTCGCGATATCACTATTTGTCACTTTTGCAGAGAAAACAAGAAGACAGTCTGGCATGAGTTGGTGGTACATGCATTTGGGAAGTAGCAACGAGTTTGGCTTATCGAGTAGGAGCGGATGAGGAGCTCATCGACTATGAGGATGAAGGGACCAATTAACGGTTGTCTTTGAGAAAACGGAGTGGAGTGGGGAGATAACGCGGAATGACTCAATTACAGATCTAAACTACTTATGCATTTGTATTTTGATCTAGTAACATATACGCCATCCACACCATAGACAGCCTGGCATCAGATCGACCGAGTTGATAGATCCACCACGTCAGTGATGACTGGGCAGACCATACTAGAATGCTTTGACAAACTCGTGTGAACCGTGACCTGAAAGTATTTATGATTGTAAATGGCTAGCTTGCGTGAATCGGAGATATTTATGGTCGTATCAACTAAACTGAGATTCACTGATAGCTCTTTCACCTTCGTCACAATCGATTGATATCTAGGAGCACACACATGCATGCTTGGAGAGTTGAATTCGCGTTTTCCCACGGCTCAACGCCTCATCGTACAAAGATGGTTGCAGTGCAAATTATGCTTGCACTCAAGTGACTCAACCACAGTGGTACGTACACGGGAGTACAGTGTACACAGGATTACAGAGCACACAGACGCTCGACTAGCTAGGCATGTTTGGTATTTAAGTAATCCATTCCTCTAGCAGTGTGTATTAGCATCTCTAGCAAAGTCCAACGCATTTCATTCATAAAAAAGATCGCGCCGTCCGTCCGCCTTGGGCTGCAAATGTGGAAATGATCTTTGGTCACGATTATCTGTTAGCCTTTGGGGTGCCCTCATCGATCCGTTGGTTTTGATATTTTCTACCGAAACTGTGCAATATATGATACAAATTGGCCGCACAAAACAATGAAAATAGAGGTTCGATCTAAACAATTTATTATTTCGTCCATATAAATGCCAAAGTCTACATGCATTGCCGTGCATGAAAATACATACAACGGCTCACAATTAACAAATGAAAGTAGATGACATTCACTACTCATCCATTTCTTGATGCCCAACCAATGCGTACTGATGGTCAATCAAATCCTTCTGTAGGTATTTGAAAATGTTGCTGTGAGAGACTTTAACGTTCGCATTCGGGAACTCCTCCCAGGTTTTTGCCCAGGTTTGGCTCAACCAACTCACCCTAAACGTCACAAGCGTGTACATTGCGGCCATTAGGACACCGTGTCTCGATAATCATGTTGTGCATGATCACATAACATGTCATCAAGTCATGCATGGTATGAAGATACCATGTTCTAGCTGGGCGATGAACAATAGCCCACCGAGTTTGGAGCACGCCAAATGCTGCTCCACATCTTTCCTGCAAGCCTCTTAAATCTTGGCAGACCTCTTATCTTTCTTTGCTTGAGGATTATGAACTGCCTTCACTACTGTGGTTTAGTCGGGATAAATGCCATCAGCAAGATAATATGGCTTGTCATATGTATTGCCATTGATCTCATAATTCACCATAGGGGGAGTGCCTTCCGTAAGTCGGTTGAACACAGGAGAGCGGTTGAGCACATTAATGTCATTGTGGGAGCCGGCCATGCCAAAGAGTGTCATATCCACAAATCTTGCGACGACACTACCTCAAGAATAACAGTGCGGCCCTCGGCATGGCCGTTGTATTGACTCTGCCATAAAACAGCTCTTCCACTTACAATGCATGCAATCGATGCTACCAATCATACCCGGGAACCCACTAGCCGCATTGATCGACAACAACCATCTAGTGTCCTCAACAGTTGGGGATCTCAAGTACAGTTTGACGAACAATTCATTCACGACTCGACGCCGGTACATGGATTTAAGGCAGGTGCTCTCACTCATTTGCAGGTGCTCGTCGAAGATATCATCAGGCATTCCATACGAAAGCATGCGAAAAGTTGCGAAGCATTCTGGTAAGAGGTGAATCCTAGCTTACCAGCGGCATCAGGCCTGCATTGGAAGTAGGGATCTTAGTCTATGAAGCCCCATAGAATGAACATGAACATGCCTCTTGACATCCGGTAGCGGCGTCAGAACATGTGCTCCTTGTACACCGGATCAGTGAGGTGGAAGTAGTCCTTGTAGAGCCGGGCATGCCCACCTACATGGTTGCGCGACACGTTACCCTTCGGCCCTTCGTTGAGCCTCGGTACACCGGCATATGCTTATTATGGTGCTCGTGGAGGATGGAGGCCGCAACAACCATGAGCTATGCGTCTCGTCAGACTCCTCATTGGAAGAGGTGTCAATGCATTCCCCGCGCAGCCTCTCGAGCGACTGGCTGATGTCCATCTGCGGGGCACCAACAGTGGAACAATAGCAAGTCAAGTTGGCACAAAATAACCAAAAAAGGCTTCCAAAAAGTTCCTCGGGATCATACCGGGCAATTTACCGAACATGTCCCGGGCGTCGAGGCTGGCAGGCACTCCCTGCAGACTCGCGACCAACAAGGATGTGAGCGATGCGGGTAGGTCCGCTCCACTACCCTAGCTTCGAGCCTGGACCGAGGAGAGACGTGGCACGAAGAGACCTGGTCGACTACGACGATGTGGCGCGGCAGCGGTGAGGCAGCGGCGTCGCCCTAGGGCTGCAAAGAAGGGGAGGGGGACGTGAGCGAAAACTGTTCAATTTTGCTATCCTGGTGTGCAGGGCCAACTAGAAATACAAGGTCACGCGCAGCGTCCGCGCAGACGCATTCACGACGCAAATATAGGCTATGTTACCATCCTCGTAGGCAAGCCAAACATTTTGCAGCTGGCCCTGAGCTGGAGGCATACCCATTTTTCATCCTCGCAAACGCAAAAACGCCCGTTTACGTCCAGCCGCTTGAGATGCCCTTAGTACCAGCTGCTAGCCCACCTAGAGTAGCCGTTCGTGTGTGTCGACCCTGGGCGCGCCGATTCAGCATGACTCAGGCTTCATGTCGTTCCATGCTTGTGGTTGCAGCGAGAGCGAACTGGCAAACGCAAAGTGCAAAGCCACAGCCCGCTTTTGCGATGGATGGATTATGGAGTAGCGCAGGGGCAACCAGAAGCAGGCGCAGCGGCAACGGTGTGCCTGTGCTGGGCAGGAGTAGCTGTACAGTTCGCCACCATGAGATCGAGCTTCGTTTCGTCGGCACGCACGCGTTGATAATAGTGGCGGCTGGAGGGAATGGCGGGGCGCCTTCCTGAAGGAGATATGCCCTAGAGGCAATAATAAAAGTGGTTATTATTTATATCTCTATGTTTATGATAAATGTTTATATGTCATGCTATAATTGTATTAACCGAAACATTAGTACATGTGTGATATGTAGACAACAAGAAGTCCCTAGTATGCCTCTTAAACTAGCTTGTTGATTAATGGATGATTAGTTTCATAATCATGAACATTGGATGTTATTAATAACAAGGTTATATCATTATATGAATGATGTAATGGACACACCCAATTAAGCATAGCATAAGATCTCG
>NC_061514.1:10444173-10576583 GCF_022539505.1 Lolium rigidum | reverse complement strand
TCCTCCTCCGTTCGCCAATCGACTTTGACCTGGGAGGTACGGTAACTTGAGCGGCACACAACATATATGGATAATGAGCGACAAATCAACAATCAACAATAAGAATAATAATAGATCGTGTTCCTGCAATTGGGGGTTCTTTGCGCGGACCAGACCGGCCATTTCGTCTGATGTTTATACAGGGGAAACAGGGAAAAAGGTACTCCTACTTGGGAAATTTAATGTGTGTAACCTTAAACCAGAAGACCAGGATGACAAGTTTACTCAAGTTCCCAACTCCAAAGGTCAGCATTTCGTTGCTTCAGAAAAGAGAGAAGCATCAGCATTACATGGAGTAATAATAGTGGTTTTTTTCGGGCAGGCAGAAAAAGTACTTACTCTCTGGATCATCGCGAGTATAGCCTTGGGGTGGGTGAAAGATATACTTCCTCCATCCCACGAAACATGTCGAAGGTTTATCAAAATTTAGATATCATAAACCTTCGACATGTTCTGTGGGACGGAAGAAGTACATAGTTACATACTCCCGTTCTAGGTTTGTCAAAATCAAACTCTATCATGATCAGATATTTAGGGAAAAACTTTTGTAATATAAAATTCATTAGGTTATAATATTTTTTTATTAATTATGCATTTGGTATTATAGATATTAAAAAGGGGAAATACCACCAGTTCCTGGTTCCTGGGATTCAAAGATCACAAAAGTTCGAGGTATGTATTTTTAGACAAACAAAACTTAGATGGATATCACAGAATCAAAACCTTAACTCCAGACAAGGCCTAATCCAAGATGACATTTTTTATAACTCTAACTTCGACTACTACATTGTAGTCAAACTTGATTTTTTTTCTTGTTTTAAGTAAATAAAAACAGAGGGAGCACGAGTAATGCGGTGATGAACAAAAGATTGACAATTGTAAAAGAAAATGTTGAAATATGCAGTAACATCTGCTTCTCAATTCGCTTGGTTCAAGGAAAGAGAATAGAGAGTATTGATCTTGATTCGTCAGTTGAGGTTTTATTTGGTACCGGCTATTTTATGTAGTTGTGTATTATTATGATCCCAAGCACAAGAATGTGTGATTTTTTTGCAACAACTTCTCACCTCTCCTGGAGTCATGACAATATCTGCATGCCTACTCACAACCCTAATTAGATGTTTAACATCAATGGGAGTGATTTATTGTCTTTTTATCTACAAACAATCGAAATACTCTTGCCTCCTGTGTATCGGGTGACGAAAGTGATTCACCACAATTAACGAGCATTTCAGAAATCTCGGCATAGTAGCCTACAGTAATTGGACAAATGACTAAGGCAGAGTATATACTTCACGAAATCAAAGTGGGCACAGATTTACCAAAGGAACACTAACCCATGCTTGCAACCTAAGAAGTGTCCCTCTAAATACTACATTACATCACCTCTCTCGCAAAGAAAATCAGTTAAACATCACAATCAGCACAACCAAGGTTTCCTTTTTTAAATACCTTTTGGATATTTTTTATTAGGTAGAATGCGCTAAGAACGTTCTTATCATCTTGCATGTGCTACCCAATCCAGGTGGTGTCCCACAATACCAAAAAGTGAGAGTAATCTGTGTATCACAAAAGACCAGTTATCTTTTCGCTAAGCTGGTTTGTAATGCCAGCAAGATGGTCACTTGGTGCCGGATTGGTCCGGTTGGCTCTGAGGACCAGAATTACAAATTAGACTAACTTGGGTCACACGTGGACTCATGGAACTTTTGACATAAAAAGACTTAACTTTCTCCAGAATAAAGTAGCATATTGATCAAATTTAATTAGATGGTGGAGTTCATGGTGGTTGACATTGTTGAGATATAAGATAAGAACCAACTTTGCGGACTTAGCTTCATTGGCAAGGAAAGAAAAAAAGCCATAAACCGAAAAATATCTTTGAAAAATAGAGGCCAACGAAATGTAATGCTTAAGCTAAGGTGATCCAAATCCTACAAAGTTAGTACTTCTTCCATAGCGGTTTATTAGGACAATATGCACTTCAAAAAATTTATGGACCATTAGTTTAATTAATAAAATATGAGATATATGCCACAAAAATCATACCACATTGTCGACCAAATTAATGGTCAAAGTTTTTTTTTTGTCTAAATATGTATTACCCTAATAAACTGGTATGGAGGAAGTATTGCCTAGTACTCCCTCCATTAGGGATTACTACCTCCCTCCCGGTTTATTAGACCAGCACGTATTCCTAGGTCATCAATTTGATGAACATAATTTGAGTTATAAATATTTAAAAAATATCATTAAAAATATGGATGTTATAATTTCTAATGGTATGATTTTTATGTTACAAAATTTAGATTATGTAGGTCCAATTGACAACCTAGAAATATTGCATGCACCAACAATTGTAGAGGCCTAATTCGCTAGGACCAAGAAAGTCCCTAACCTCCCTTATTAATTATTGCATGCACCAATAGTTGCACGCGCATGAGGATAGACAGAAAAAGCTTTAAACATGCATTGAGAAATATAGGACAATAAATGAGATGGTTTATAATTCCAATTAAAGAGAAAACACATGTTTTTAGGTGATTACTGAACCCAAATAAACATGGTAGACACATTTCTTTGTTAAAAAAAATGCGAGACACATTTACCATGATAAAACCTAGTAAAAGAACATGTTAGAGCATAAACACCACATACACTCCAGAATTTTCTATTTAGCTATGGATAGCCACATACTAGAAATAAATGGACCTTGTGCATTGAGAATATATACCAATATATTGAAGGATATATGCCACCAAACACACAATCATGCGATTGTCACGGATTCATCCGCATATGCAAGCATTTGTACTCTAACTTCATAGTGTTCTCACATATAAGATTACTTGATTTCGAGACATTTTTAAGGGACAACTTATGGGAAACCAAAATACTAATAAATGGTATGAATCTAGGAAAATACAGTGGTCGATGTAAAATTTGTGTAACATTGAAGGGTGGTGCACGGTTAACCGTGCAAAATAAGTAACATCACAATATGCTAGATAAGTTTATAGTGACAAGAAAAGTATGATATAAATAAGTATATAATTATAGCTTAAAATCCAATTATTTTAACTTGCTGTGAACGAAAGATAACAATTGATGTGATGGATCCACCTACTTATACTACCAAAAAGATGAACGCTAACCAAACAAAAAAAATCTGAAGCTTATTCCGCGAACACTCCCGCATTTCATAGTTTATTTCTCACAACACCCTGACCCATGCTTCCACTGCGGTGGCTTTCAGTTTTTTGTGAAAATTACCCACCAATGCCATGGGTATGTCGTAATGATTCGCTTCTAATTACTTTCCGAACCCCGTGTGATCCCTCTTCCTCTTCAATCTCTCGCTCTATTCTGTCCCAGGAGGAGACACTCGATTGGATCTCGCAGCGCTCGCCTCCATTGGTGCACCAAAACTCCCCGTCCTCCTCTGTTTTCGCGCAAATCCTCCACCCACCCGTCCCAGACCGCCTTGAGCGTCCGTACCGTTTAACCGGCGACCGCCTCCGTCTAGCCCTCCGTGGAGGAGTCACACGCCGTGACGCAACTCCCCGCAGAACACCATCCCATCACCGCCCCAAATCCTTACATGTCGCTGCCGCTGGCCTGCAAATCCTGCGGGAGCTCCCCCGATCCTGGAGTTCCTGGAGCTTGTAGAGGAGCCACACAACCGGATTCCTCACGGTGCCCCTCTTCTCGAGCTCAACGCCCATGTTAGCGCGCAAGTTCTGTCTGCGTGGCTGAGATTCTGGATCCAATTTGTCATGGTGTGGCTGCAGATGTCATCATGAATATTCAAGAAACTGATCTCCTAATCCTGTTAGAAAGAGGGCAAAGACTGAAAACGATAAGTCTGATTTGGTGGATCTGGCAAGCTAGAAACAAGGTGGTAGCAGGAGAGAATAAAAATCTACGTTGCTCCATTTCGTTCCTGGCTACAAAAATAAAATGGCTGCTGAATTCGAACAATTCTTCAAAAAAGAAAAGGATAAAAAACAGAGTGCTCAATCATGGGTTCCTCCAGAAGGAGATATGTTAAAAATCAATATAGATGGCACTTATGCGACTGAAAAACACAATGGGGGATGGGGTTTCATCATCCGAAATTTTGATGGGCATTCTATGGGTGCAGGTGCAGGCCATATCCCATATGCATATGATGCACTCCAAGCTGAAGTTGTTGCATGTCTTGCCAGTACGTTTGCAAAATGCTCAAATGTGGGCCATGATGAAAGTCCAAGTGGAGACGGATTCCCGACTACTTGTCCAGGTGATCAAAGGAAGAAATCAAGACATGGCGGTAAATGAGAGTTTATTCAGGGAGATAAAGTTCTTTGCTAGATTAAATTTTAGTATGTTTAAGATCAAATACTGTCCAAGAAGTTGTAATAAAGTAGCAGACACCACTATGGTGCAAAGTTAGGCCAAAGTAACGTTGTAATTTGGCCTGAAGAGGCACCAGAGTTTGTTAATGTTCTCCTAGCCAGCGATTTTGTTGTGCTAGATATGTAAATGGAAGTTTCTGTTATAGTTTCAAAAAAAAAAAAACTGATCTCCATGTGGATCAATGGCACTGCATGTACACGTTTCTTTGCTTGAGGTTCAGAAGATACACTTATTTGAAACATGTGCACCATTTTAGTAAATTATTACAGTTTAAAATTTCATTTGTATAGCGAATACTTTTGTTGGTTACTAAAAACATTAAAATTAAAGGTTAATCTACGACAGAACCACAACCACAGTTATACAACTACTCCAACCAAAACAACTTTCAGCTTTCCCGCAGTTCTTACCTCACAACAACTTTTTCACAGTTCATAGCTCACAAGAGCTTATTAAGAATCTACAACAGAATCAAACACACCCTAAGTAATCACTAGTCCTATGTGCACCACAATATTTCTTCGCCTACTTGCAATAACTACTAACTAAATTTATGCACACATGACATGAATCGAGTAATTAAAACAAAATAGAAATCACTTGTGCATGTACATATGTACATGTACCTTCTTATTATTATTATCCTCGATGGTGTATAAAGTTCCTTGATAAATTAGTGATATTCAAAGGCATTAATTGACCATCGTAGATAGCGCGCTGTCCACTTAGTGACAGTATAGCTAAAGGTGAATACCCTTCGAAAACATCGTCTCCTAGAAATGTCTACTGATACTGACACAAATGTTTCTTAATGTTGTCAGGCATATCTGTAGCCATACGTGGACCCATGGGACTTTGACAAATCATGAACACAAGACTCAACTTTACTCAGAATAAGTTAGAAAATGGATGACATTTCATTAAGTAGTGGAATTATAGTGCTTGAAACTAAGATATAAGATAATGAAAAACTTAGCTTCATCAATAAAGAAAGGTGATACACTGCCATGATACCATCTAAATTTTGGAGATCTAGATAGATATAACTATTGGAAAAGTCACTTGGCATGCTATTCTAGATCTCAGATCTAGTGTTTCTGCAATATCTAAATAACTAGATGATAAACTTGAAATAGGTGTCATGGAAAAAATGTGACATTGATCTTTTACTTGGTGATACTTCTACGAAGCATGCTCTAGGTAGAGTTAATGATGTTATTTGCCAAAACTCTGTGTGTTTGCTTATGTGGTAGAAGCTAGTTGGTCCCATTGGTCGGGTACATCTTGACATTACTATTTTTGAACAACAGCAATTATTTTGGTGACAATGCACATGCATGTAGCTCTAGTTAACATTCTTATGTCATATTATTAGCATATGCTAAAAATCTATAGACAAAGACATAATAAAGAGTGAAGGTCTACGAGACCTTTGTTTGTTAGCATTTTCTTAGACAATTTTTCTCAAACAATACTCCTTGCACCTTGGACTCCTGGACTCCTCAAGTGGACTTTTTTTTATATTATCACCGAGTCGCACAAATATTGACTTACTTGTCTGCTTATCGATTGATGTGGTTGACTATCTATTTATTGCAATTGCACTTCCGAGTAAGTACACTAATCATTCGACCATGGATGGTATAGACATTTTTATCAGAAAATACAAATGCCTAAGCTTAACATTCCTTCACGATCTCGTCATTCCTCATTTGACACCACAAAACAACATAGGCAACCTGGGATGAGTTGTTGGTACATGTATTTGAAACATAGCAATGAGACTGGCTTGTTGAGCAGGGGGCACCTGAGGAGATAACACAGAATGACTAACTTATGGATCTAAACTTATGCTTTTGTAGTTTGCTATGATAAAAGCATATATGCAATCCTCGTCTAGCCTTTCGGCAACTTTTTCTTTTGTTTCTAAAAAAAATAAAACAATATCTAGGAGGAACTAGAACACTATTGATATAGTAGTAGCGGGACTTGGCGTGACAATTTTTCAGTAATTCGTCCCTGGCACGGATCGAACTCACTGGGCTAAACCCTGAACACTATCTATCAACTCATTTCGGCAACTTTTTGTTACATTTCTTAAACGACCGAATTAATATTTCTTCACCATCTCACTATTTCTCATTTTTGCCAGAAAAAAACAACAACATATAGACAGCCTGGCATGAGCTGTTGGTACATATGCATCTGGGAAATAAATCGATCATCATCAGACCATGTACCGATGGAGTTGATAGATCGACCCCACGTGAATGATGAGCGGACAGAACATAACCGGAACGCTTTGAAACCCTTGCGTGAACCGTAACCCGGAGATATTTATGATCGGAAATGACTTAGCTTGTGTGAATTGTGACTCGGAGATATTTATGATTGTTTCAGCTGGACCAAGATTCACCGATCAGTCCGCAAGTACTCCTAGTGCTTTCATCTTCATGACAATCGATCGATCTCCGGCCACTCACACACAACACACACACACGCTCGCATAGGCAGGTGGCTGTTTTAGCTAGCTAGCTAACCCATTTCTGTAGCAGCTGCTACTACTAGTACCAATTGCTAGCGCACCTAGATCATGTCGACTCCGGTGCGATAAACATTCGTTTTTTATCCAAAGTCTAACCTGATGCCTTCGGCGCTTACCGTGATCCAACGCCACCCAACCCAACAACGACGGACAAACCAAGCCGAGGGAGTAGAGATAACGGTACGCTACTCTTGGCGGGGATATGTCTCCCCAGCGCAGTGTGCCAGTGTCACACGTGTGCGTTACTTCCGACGCTAGCTAGTTGTAGCTGGTCGTGTGTGTCGAGTGTCGACCCTCGACGCACTCATTCTGCGTGACTCGGGCTTCCTGTTGGAGCGGGCAAACGCAAAGCGCAAAACCTCAACTAGGTGCGGAGCTTTTTTTGTGAACAGGAAAGGTCCCGAAGGACCTAGGGCTTCATTTCATCGGCGGTGGAGTACATTTTACAGATAAGGCCTAAAAGAAACTGGGAAATTACAAGCTTGCCCTTACAAATTGCACTGAGGACCTTGAAATAAAACGAGAAAACGCGATCAGGTCCAGCTCCTTCTTCACCGCATCGAAGCTCGCCGGAGTCAACCTCTACATCGCCGGGGACGAGACCACTTGGGGCGCAGAGGTGGGAGCCAACTCCGACGAAACTGGAGAGCCTCCGAGCTGGCAGAAATGCCTTGCGGAGGTTGCTGCTGCCTTGAGGACGGCCTGTCGACGTCACGCGAGGGTGGAGGGGCCGCCCTTCGGCCGTGAAATACGGCGACAAAGGCGCCGTGGTAGTCCTCCGATGGAGGGGCTGCCTTTCAGCCATAGGGTACGGCGACAACGGTGCCGTAGAGAACCTCCGAGAAGAAGCCGACGAGCTTCCCTGCTGCAGATGCGGCGACCAGCCGGAGGCAGCAAGCAGCAACTCCTCCCTCTCGCCACCCCGACGAGGAAGAAGAAGCAGCTTGTCGCTGCACCTCTGGCCACCAAATCCGCCAGAACCAGCCTTATTTACGGAGATCTTCACCTCCCTACACCGCCACACCTTCGGCTCCGACCACTGGAGCTCCATGAGGTCGAGGAAGAAGACGATGCAGTGCCAGATCCGGCTGTTGGGATCCACCAGCACTCTCCCGGCATCAACGCCATACGCGTCGGAGGACCATAAGCTAAACCTAATACTACTAATATATACTCCGACGCCTTCTCCTCTCCATTCCGGCCGGCTATTCCGGCGGAGAGGAGGAAGGAGCGGCCCGGTGAGGAGGAGAAGGAGGGCAGATACTGTAGCAAGGCGAGAGCGGGTTTGAGGTGGGCAAGCTCATATCCTTCCCCAGGTGCGGAGCTGGTGCACGTACGTGGACTGGAGGAGAAGAGTTTCCATGTGGCCATCGTGCTTCACTTAAGGAGGCACGCTTGGCAGAGAAATGTGGGTTCGTCGGAGCATTCATCCCATCGGCTTTGACCTAGGAGGGGAGGATAATAGCTTGAGCTGCACACAATGGATAATTTTTTAGTGTCATCTCCAACAATGATTGGTTCACGCTCCATGAATTGTAAAATCATTAGAAATACAATATACAACATGTGATTAATATAAGGCATATCACAATAGAAGACCGGTGTTCATTTGGCTAAGCTGGTTTGAATCCCAACAAAGGCCGCAACTTGGTGCCCGGAATGGTCAAGGTCAACTCTGAAGAGCAGAATTGGAACTCAGAGACTTAACGTACTGGGGGCCGTACGTGGTCCCATGGGTCTTGAACAAAGAAAGACCTAAATTTACTAAATAATAAAGTTGCAAATGGGTCGAATTTGATTATGTAGGACACACATAGAGTCCATTGTAGTTGACGCTGGGACATAAGATAAGAACAAACATAGCTTATTAGGCATAGAAAAGGAAAACACCATATCAGGACAAATATGTTTGACAAGTTGAATCCAAGTGCAATGCTTGCACTATGGTAATCCAAACCCCGCAAAATTAGTATTGACTATCTGTTAAACAAGTGGGAGATCTTTCATATAAATTGATAATGCCCTATGAGTCAAATAATCAAATCACATATGAGTAAAATTAGTTGAATGATAATCAGACACATAGACTTTTTTTTATCTCCATTCCTACATTAAGACCAAGTATAGAGGAAACATATGCTCTTAGTTGATTAATGGACACACTTGAACACGCGAGACATATTCCTAGTTAAAACCACAATGACACGAACATTTACCAAGAAGAAAACCATAGTAAAATAGCATGCCGAGGTTTGATGATATCTTTTTCATAAACAACTTAAATACTCCAGAATTTTCTATTTGGCTATACATAAACATATACTACTAAATGTCGGTAAACCATGTGTTTTGAAACCTTATACAAATATAATGATGATATACGCAACACACACACAATGATGTGGTTGTCATGAATTCGTCATCAGATGCATGCATTTTAATTTTAACATCTTAGTCTTCTAACATACTATATAATTACTTGGTTTAAAGATATATTTAAGGGACTACTTCTGTGAAAATAGCGGAACTAACATGACTTTGTTTGAAAAAACTGTTTGAACCTAAAACAATACAAGTGTACTCTCGAGTGGTCGGCGTTGTATAACAATATGAATGGCCATAATATCCACCATGAGAGTATGTGGTTAATTGTTGAAAGTAAGTAATAGATAAGATTGCAATTTGAAAAATTAATTATGAACAAGTATAAAATTATAGCTTAAATTCATTTTTTTTAACATAGCAACAAGGTAGCTAGAAAAATATTCAAAAGTATTATAGTAGGTTGACTCGATCTTTTAATTAACACCACAAGGTAGCTAGAAATATATTCAAAAGTTACATTTGTATTGGTAACTACCAATGGATGAATCACCCATTGTATGCGATAACGAGTATATTGCGCTGAGTTAGTGGGAAAAATATTATTACCTCCGGAGGTAAGAATTTATTCCTGTTTACTTTAATAGCTACATGTAAAAGTATTACCATGCACACATGCGATGGCTCGAGTAATTGGAAGACTGTGAAATCAGTTCCATAGGTATAAGAATACATAGTAACTCTACGGACACAAGCCAAAAAAAACCCTATAGAAACGGAGATAGGACTTGTTGCCAAGAGCCGAATCTGATGTGAAGGCCTCATTTGTAACCGCGGTGATAGCCATCACTGACGAGACACCTTTTTGGCAACAGTCTTTGCAGTTTATCCGTTTCATAAATTTGTGCTTAACAATTTTGGTTGTTTAGGTTCCAATAGTTTTTGCACTGAGGTTTATTCGTTAGTCTATAATAGTAATGTGTGTTTCACAACACGGACACATAAGTATTTACTGAGTAGTAGGCCATGTCTTCAACATCACAGAATTAGAAGAGAGGGCAATTAGGAGCATAACTTAGATTATTCGCTTTCACAGTAGTTCTGTGGAAGCTAGCAATAACAATGAGGTAGTGATAGCATGCATCGTTGACAACAATTGGTAGAAGAGTGGAATGTCGGATGATAACATTGGTGTGACACAACGAGTAATGCTTGTTAATTAGGAATCACACTCATCAACTATGAGGAAGAAGGGGTCAACGGTTTTCTTTGAGAAAGCGGAGTGGAGAGGGGAGGTAACACGGAATGAATAACTCGTGATACTAAGATTACACATTTGTATTTTCCTCTGATAAAAACATATATACCATCCACGCCTAACCTTTTGGCAACTTTTTATCTCTTCTCCGTGTACAAACAAACTAACATTCCTTCACGGGATGTTTTATGGTACAATTTACTAGTAATCTCGAGTAGTAGTATTAAGTCTAATCCACCGTTGATTTGAGGGGCATTCTAGGCAATTCACTAGGTAAAAGAATTGTGACATATATTTAATTTGATTTATTACCACGTATGGGCAATATGCCACATATCAGGATTTGATATCCTGAGGATACTTACTATCGCATGCATGTGAAGCGACTGAACCCAAGACCATTTATTTTCCTCCACTTGGTAAGTATCGTGCAAAAAAAGATACTTATCATGCACGTGAGCATACGAAGAAATAATGTATGAACATAATTTTCTGCCATCGCCCTAGCCATGGTCGTCTTCTCCGCCACACCGCTCCATCATCATCGAACATCATCGGTCGTCTCAAAGACCGAGCCGCTCCTTGTCGCGAAGAAGGAGGAGTCGGTGCTCCAACGTTGGTGTCTCTTTCTTCGGCGCACCGACAAGAAGAGGGTGGCATCATCGCCGACAAAAATGGAGAAGAAGAGCTCGTGTTGGCGCACCGACAAGAAGAGGGTGACCCAACCGACTCATTGGGTCCTAGCAAGGTGCTGACAGAATCCACCAACGACATGTCGGCGGCAGAAGAAGAGTTCGTGAATTGGTGTTCAATGCAGGACGTCGACGCTATTATTGATGTTGATGGCACCGAGTCCAACAGCTTCTTGTCCTCCTTCTAGGACATGGAAGGCGAAGGGGCGGATAGCGGCGCCGGTGACCTCGAGTTGAGCCCCATTCGACCACCGGGAGTACATCTATGTTTAGTTTAAGTAAATTTGTGTTCAAGCCTTTATAAATATCCTAAAAGTTTGAATGAAATTTGTCCTTTCGTTTATTTTTCCATAATTATTTAGGGGTGCCGGTATGACAGCTCCACTCAAAAGTGTGGCAGTTTGTGTCAGCACCCCTAACATGCTTGTTCAACGCTCTTGCCGGCGCCCTTTGTGTCAGCACCCCTAACATCTAAAACCGCAAACCTATGTTAAGATCCATGCAAAAACTCTTAAAGAAAGCAGTACATTGTCTCACTATGTGCGGAAATGATTATCATTTGATTATTTTGTAGACCGATATGAATAACTTTGTAAAGCTGACCAAGTTATGAGTTGACACATAGGCACTCCATTTAGTCATTTAATTTTCCCTTCACTCCTTTCTCTATGATGAATCGTAAATAGTTGATCCATATTCTTGGTCTCATACATGAATTGAATAAAATAAATAAGCTATATTATAAGGAATGTTAAAGAAAGGAAAGAAAAGTTTCCTTTATGAGATGGGTCTACATTTTTGTGTCTGCCGAATTTGCCCTTGGTTAAAAAATACTACTCTTCAAATCAACTAGTATTGATTAAACTAGACCATCGGATCTGCTGATTGGATGGACAATATTTTGTAGTCCCTAATGTAAAAGCCTCTCCTTCACGATCTCACTATTCCATATTTTGGCATAACAAAACATCATAGACAACATGGCATGAGTTGTTGGTATACGCATCTGGGAAAGAACAATGAGACTTGCTTGTTGAGCAGGGAGCACTTAATGAGCTCATCGACTGCGAGGAAGAAGGGATGAACGGTTGTCTTCAGAAAGCGGAGTACATGGAGCACGGAGACACTACGGGAGAGACGGCATGTGCCGACGGCCAGCCGATGTGCCGACGGCCAAATGTCGGGGCCGTCGGCACAGAGGCCCTGGTCGACCGGCGACGGAGCTGACCGTCGGCACAGGCCGGCCGTCGGCACACTGCTGGCTACACCGACGGTCACCGTCGGCGCAAATCGGACCGTCGGCACGAGAAGGTGGCGACCGAAGGTCACCGTCGGCACGGCCACGGCCGTCGGTACACGCGCGGACGAGGCGGGCCCAGCCGTTAGGCTGTCACGGCGCCGTCTACGGTGTGCCGACGGTAGCCCACGGCGCAACGGCGGCCGTCGGCACAGGGACTGGCACTGGGTCCCCCTTCTTCGTGCCGACGGTCACCCACGGCACAAACAAGGCCGTCGGCACAGCTATTTTTTTTGTTTTTCCATTTTTTTTGCACCAAAGAGATAATTATTAATCCCAATCATTTTTTTTGTTTATTTATTTCTCACTTGCTATTTTGGCGAACCCCTTTGCGGGAAACCTATATATATGTATAAGGGCGGTATAGAACCCCTTCGCCGAAATCGAACCTCGGAGGGGTGAATGGCCCACACACGATACAAAATACTTAAGACCCACACACGATACAAAATACTTAAATAACTAATCTCACACACATACCAAAGCGCTTACAGAACTAGACCCACACACGAGCCGAAACGGTACAAAGAACTACACCCACACGAGAGGAAGCAAAACACTTAAAGAAACTACACCCACACACATGAACCAAAACACTTAAAGAACTAGACCCACACACAAACCAAAGCATTTAAAGAACAACTGGGTCGACACATGACCCGCTAGACACACGGACTCGACACACACATATTAATCGGAGAAGTCGAAATCTTCATCCTCGGCGGGGGTGTCCTGCGAAGCGGTGGTTGTGAGGTTCCACAACCACCGTTCATCATTCTCCCCCATGTCGACGCCTCTCCTTTGGCGTACTACTGCTTCAACCTCGGCCTTCCTGCGCCGCTTTCCCGCCCTCCTCTCTCTCCTGTACGTACGCTTCTCCTTCCGGAATGCGCGCGTTGCCTCGACGTCTCCGGGATGGTCTGCGCGCCCTTGTGCCATGAACTGCTCGTCCGCCTCGGTGGTATCAATCCGCCGGCTGGCCAGCCACTGTGCCGCCGCGCTTCACCCTGTGAGCGAAGTAGTGGCTCGGTAGAGAGACTACGAGCTTCCGTCGGAGACCGACCTCCGGGAAGTTCATTTCGTGGCGCGGCCGGCCAAACCTCCAAGCCGCAACGTCGTATGCGCGGGCAGCAGCCTCCTTCGTGTAGAAGGTGCCGAGCCACACACGCGTACCACCGGCGGTGATTTCAGCCGCGAAATGTCCCGCGGGCCGCGGGCGACGCCGATGAAGCCCGTGTTGCTACGGCGACGAGGAGCCATCTCGGCGGCGGCTCAGCTCGAGAGGATTTTGTGGTTCTATTGGATGAGAGAAGTGATGAAGGGAGAAATGTTGCTGGTGCTTGTTAGTGGAGAAGCCATGGCTATATATAGGCCGACGAGGGGCTGAAACGGCGGGAAAACATGGCGGGAGAGAATGGGCGGGAAAGGGTGGGCGGGAAAAAAGGGCGGGAGAGAAGCGGCGGGAAAGGGTGGGCGGGAAAAAAGGGGGGGGAGAGAAGGAGCGGGAAAGGGTGGGCGGGAAAAAGGGGCGGGAGAGAAGCGGCGGGAAAAGGGTGGGCGGGAAAAAAAGGGCGGGAGAGATTCGCATGTATAGGGGGAACTCCCTCGGAGGTGAACCGGAGAGAACCTTGGGATCATAGGGGATGGTACTTGTTTCCACATGTACCTATGACCTAAGCAAGCTCAAACGTAGGCATACGCCCACGGGGGACCCCGATGGGATGCGATCAAAGGGGTAGACGACGCGGTCAACGGAACTAGGGTTTCGTCGGAAATCGAGCATCGGACCTAGGGAATGGCCCCAAAAGTTGTGTGTGTCCACATGGCATGCACAAAAGTGATTTGAGATGGTTCTATATCCAATGCTACCCCCTCACGGGTGTGCCGGCTTCTCGGACATGGGGTTCCTACACTTAGGCGGTTGCATGTATAGGGGGAACTCCCTCGGAGGTGAACCGGAGAGAACCTTGGGATCATAGGGGATGGTACTTGTTTCCACATGTACCTATGACCTAAGCAAGCTCAAACGTAGGCATACGCCCACGGGGGACCCCGATGGGATGCGATCAAAGGGGTAGACGGCGCGGTCAACAGAACTAGGGTTTCGTCAGAAATCGAGCATCGGACCTAGGGAATGGCCCCAAAAGTTGTGTGTGTCCACATGGCATGCACAAAAGTGATTTAAGATGGTTCTATATCCAATGCTACCCCCTCCGGGTGTGCCGGCTTCTCGGACATGGGGTTCCTACACTTAGGCGGTTCGCATGTATAGGGGGAACTCCCTCGGAGGTGAACCGGAGAGAACCTTGGGATCATAGGGGATGGTACTTGTTTCCACATGTACCTATGACCTAAGCAAGCTCAAACGTAGGCATACGCCCACGGGGGACCCCGATGGGATGCGATCAAAGGGGTAGACGGCGCGGTCAACGGAACTAGGGTTTCGTCGGAAATCGAGCATCGGACCTAGGGAATGGCCCCAAAAGTTGTGTGTGTCCACATGGCATGCACAAAAGTGATTTGAGATGGTTCTATATCCAATGCTACCCCCTCCGGGTGTGCCGGCTTCTCGGACATGGGGTTCCTACACTTAGGCGGGTCGCATGTATAGGGGGAACTCCCTCGGAGGTGAACCGGAGAGAACCTTGGGATCATAGGGGATGGTACTTGTTTCCACATGTACCTATGACCTAAGCAAGCTCAAACGTAGGCATACGCCCACGGGGGACCCCGATGGGATGCGATCAAAGGGGTAGACGGCGCGGTCAACGGAACTAGGGTTTCGTCGGAAATCGAGCATCGGACCTAGGGAATGGCCCCAAAAGTTGTGTGTGTCCACATGGCATGCACAAAAGTGATTTGAGATGGTTCTATATCCAATGCTACCCCCTCACGGGTGTGCCGGCTTCTCGGACATGGGGTTCCTACACTTAGGCAGATTCTGCATGTATAGGGGGGAACTCCCTCGGAGGTGAACCGGAGAGAACCTTGGGATCATAGGGGATGGTACTTGTTTCCACATGTACCTATGACCTAAGCAAGCTCAAACGTAGGCATACGCCCACCGGGGGACCCCCGATGGGATGCAATCAAAGGGGTAGACGGCGCGGTCAACAGAACTAGGGTTTCGTCAGAAATCGAGCATCGGACCTAGGGAATGGCCCCAAAAGTTGTGTGTGTCCACATGGCATGCACAAAAGTGATTTGAGATGGTTCTATATCCAATGCTACCCCCTCCGGGTGTGCCGGCTTCTCGGACATGGGGTTCCTACACTTAGGCGGATTCGCATGTATAGGGGGAACTCCCTCGGAGGTGAACCGGAGAGAACCTTGGGATCATAGGGGATGGTACTTGTTTCCACATGTACCTATGACCTAACCAAGCTCAAACGTAGGCATACGCCCACGGGGGACCCCGATGGGATGCGATCAAAGGGGTAGACGGCGCGGTCAACGAGAACTAGGGTTTCGTCGGGAAATCGAGCATCGGACCTAGGGAATGGCCCCAAAAGTTGTGTGTGTCCACATGGCATGCACAAAAGTGATTTGAGATGGTTCTATATCCAATGCTACCCCCTCACGGTGTGCCGGCTTCTCGGACATGGGGTTCCTACACTTAGGCGGATTCGCATGTATAGGGGGAACTCCTCGGAGGTGAACCGGAGAGAACCTTGGGATCATAGGGGATGGTACTTGTTTCCACATGTACCTATGACCTAACCAAGCTCAAACGTAGGCATACGCCCACGGGGGACCCCGATGGGATGCGATCAAAGGGGTAGACGGCGCGGTCAACGGAACTAGGGTTTCGTCGGAAATCGAGCATCGGACCTAGGGAATGGCCCCAAAAGTTGTGTGTGTCCACATGGCATGCACAAAAGTGATTTGAGATGGTTCTATATCCAATGCTACCCCCTCACGGGTGTGCCGGCTTCTCGGACATGGGGTTCCTACACTTAGGCGGATTCGCATGTATAGGGGGAACTCCCTCGGAGGTGAACCGGAGAGAACCTTGGGATCATAGGGGATGGTACTTGTTTCCACATGTACCTATGACCTAAGCAAGCTCAAACGTAGGCATACGCCCACGGGGGACCCCGATGGGATGCGATCAAAGGGGTAGACGACGCGGTCAACGGAGACTAGGGTTTCGTCGGAAATCGAGCATCGGACCTAGGGAATGGCCCCAAAAGTTGTGTGTGTCCACATGGCATGCACAAAAGTGATTTGAGATGGTTCTATATCCAATGCTACCCCCTCCGGGTGTGCCGGCTTCTCGGACATGGGGTTCCTACACTTAGGCGGTTCGCATGTATAGGGGGGAACTCCCTCGGAGGTGAACCGGAGAGAACCTTGGGATCATAGGGGATGGTACTTGTTTCCACATGTACCTATGACCTAAGCAAGCTCAAACGTAGGCATACGCCCGCGGGGGACCCCGATGGGATGCGATCAAAGGGGTAGACGGCGCGGTCAACGGAGACTAGGGTTTCGTCGGAAATCGAGCATCGGACCTAGGGAATGGCCCCAAAAGTTGTGTGTGTCCACATGGCATGCACAAAAGTGATTTGAGATGGTTCTATATCCAATGCTACCCCCTCAGGGTGTGCCGGCTTCTCGGACATGGGGTTCCTACACTTAGGCGGTTGCATGTATAGGGGGAACTCCTCGGAGGTGAACCGGAGAGAACCTTGGGATCATAGGGGATGGTACTTGTTTCCACATGTACCTATGACCTAACCAAGCTCAAACGTAGGCATACGCCCGCAGGGGGACCCCAGATGGGATGCGATCAAAGGGGTAGACGGCGCGGTCAACGGAGACTAGGGTTTCGTCGGAAATCGAGCATCGGACCTAGGGAATGGCCCCAAAAGTTGTGTGTGTCCACATGGCATGCACAAAAGTGATTTGAGATGGTTCTATATCCAATGCTACCCCCTCCGGGTGTGCCGGCTTCTCGGACATGGGGTTCCTACACTTAGGCGGATTCGCATGTATAGGGGGGAACTCCCTCGGAGGTGAACCGGAGAGAACCTTGGGATCATAGGGGATGGTACTTGTTTCCACATGTACCTATGACCTAACCAAGCTCAAACGTAGGCATACGCCCACGGGGGACCCCGATGGGATGCGATCAAAGGGGTAGACGGCGCGGTCAACGGAACTAGGGTTTCGTCGGAAATCGAGCATCGGACCTAGGGAATGGCCCCAAAAGTTGTGTGTGTCCACATGGCATGCACAAAAGTGATTTGAGATGGTTCTATATCCAATGCTACCCCCTCACGGGTGTGCCGGCTTCTCGGACATGGGGTTCCTACACTTAGGCGGTTCGCATGTATAGGGGGGAACTCCCTCGGAGGTGAACCGGAGAGAACCTTGGGATCATAGGGGATGGTACTTGTTTCCACATGTACCTATGACCTAACCAAGCTCAAACGTAGGCATACGCCCGCGGGGGACCCCGATGGGATGCGATCAAAGGGGTAGACGGCGCGGTCAACGGAGACTAGGGTTTCGTCGGAAATCGAGCATCGGACCTAGGGAATGGCCCCAAAAGTTGTGTGTGTCCACATGGCATGCACAAAAGTGATTTGAGATGGTTCTATATCCAATGCTACCCCCTCCGGGTGTGCCCGGCTTCTCGGACATGGGGTTCCTACACTTAGGCAGATTCTGCATGTATAGGGGGGAACTCCCTCGGAGGTGAACCGGAGAGAACCTTGGGATCATAGGGGATGGTACTTGTTTCCACATGTACCTATGACCTAAGCAAGCTCAAACGTAGGCATACGCCCACCGGGGGACCCCCGATGGGATGCAGTCAAAGGGGTAGACGGCGCGGTCAACAGAACTAGGGTTTCGTCGGAAATCGAGCATCGGACCTAGGGAATGGCCCCAAAAGTTGTGTGTGTCCACATGGCATGCACAAAAGTGATTTGAGATGGTTCTATATCCAATGCTACCCCCTCGGGTGTGCCGGCTTCTCGGACATGGGGTTCCTACACTTAGGCGGATCGCATGTATAGGGGGAACTCCCTCGGAGGTGAACCGGAGAGAACCTTGGGATCATAGGGGATGGTACTTGTTTCCACATGTACCTATGACCTAAGCAAGCTCAAACGTAGGCATACGCCCGCGGGGGACCCCGATGGGATGCGATCAAAGGGGTAGACGGCGCGGTCAACAGAACTAGGGTTTCGTCAGAAATCGAGCATCGGACCTAGGGAATGGCCCCAAAAGTTGTGTGTGTCCACATGGCATGCACAAAAGTGATTTGAGATGGTTCTATATCCAATGCTACCCCCTCCGGGTGTGCCGGCTTCTCGGACATGGGGTTCCTACACTTAGGCGGTTACGCATGTATAGGGGGAACTCCCTCGGAGGTGAGCCGGAGAGAACCTTGGGATCATAGGGGATGGTACTTGTTTCCACATGTACCTATGACCTAACCAAGCTCAAACGTAGGCATACGCCCACGGGGGACCCCGATGGGATGCGATCAAAGGGGTAGACGGCGCGGTCAACAGAACTAGGGTTTCGTCGGAAATCGAGCATCGGACCTAGGGAATGGCCCCAAAAGTTGTGTGTGTCCACATGGCATGCACAAAAGTGATTTGAGATGGTTCTATATCCAATGCTACCCCCTCCGGGTGTGCCGGCTTCTCGGACATGGGGTTCCTACACTTAGGCGGTTGCATGTATAGGGGGAACTCCTCGGAGGTGAACCGGAGAGAACCTTGGGATCATAGGGGATGGTACTTGTTTCCACATGTACCTATGACCTAAGCAAGCTCAAACGTAGGCATACGCCCGCGGAGGACCCCGATGGGATGCGATCAAAGGGGTAGACGGCGCGGTCAACGGAGACTAGGGTTTCGTCGGAAATCGAGCATCGGACCTAGGGAATGGCCCCAAAAGTTGTGTGTGTCCACATGGCATGCACAAAAGTGATTTGAGATGGTTCTATATCCAATGCTACCCCCTCGGGTGTGCCGGCTTCTCGGACATGGGGTTCCTACACTTAGGCGGATTCGCATGTATAGGGGGGAACTCCCTCGGAGGTGAACCGGAGAGAACCTTGGGATCATAGGGGATGGTACTTGTTTCCACATGTACCTATGACCTAACCAAGCTCAAACGTAGGCATACGCCCACGGGGGACCCCGATGGGATGCGATCAAAGGGGTAGACGGCGCGGTCAACGGAACTAGGGTTTCGTCGGAAATCGAGCATCGGACCTAGGGAATGGCCCCAAAAGTTGTGTGTGTCCACATGGCATGCACAAAAGTGATTTGAGATGGTTCTATATCCAATGCTACCCCTCTCGGGTGTGCCGGCTTCTCGGAGATGGGGTTCCTACACTTAGGCAGATTCTGCATGTATAGGGGGGAACTCCCTCGGAGGTGAACCGGAGAGAACCTTGGGATCATAGGGGATGGTACTTGTTTCCACATGTACCTATGACCTAACCAAGCTCAAACGTAGGCATACGCCCGCGGGGGACCCCGATGGGATGCGATCAAAGGGGTAGACGGCGCGGTCAACAGAACTAGGGTTTCGTCAGAAATCGAGCATCGGACCTAGGGAATGGCCCCAAAAGTTGTGTGTGTCCACATGGCATGCACAAAAGTGATTTGAGATGGTTCTATATCCAATGCTACCCCCTCCGGGTGTGCCGGCTTCTCGGACATGGGGTTCCTACACTTAGGCGGGTCGCATGTATAGGGGGGAACTCCCTCGGAGGTGAACCGGAGAGAACCTTGGGATCATAGGGGATGGTACTTGTTTCCACATGTACCTATGACCTAAGCAAGCTCAAACGTAGGCATACGCCCACGGGGGACCCCGATGGGATGCGATCAAAGGGGTAGACGACGCGGTCAACGGAGACTAGGGTTTCGTCGGAAATCGAGCATCGGACCTAGGGAATGGCCCCAAAAGTTGTGTGTGTCCACATGGCATGCACAAAAGTGATTTGAGATGGTTCTATATCCAATGCTACCCCCTCGGGTGTGCCGGCTTCTCGGACATGGGGTTCCTACACTTAGGCGGTTCGCATGTATAGGGGGAACTCCCTCGGAGGTGAACCGGAGAGAACCTTGGGATCATAGGGGATGGTACTTGTTTCCACATGTACCTATGACCTAAGCAAGCTCAAACGTAGGCATACGCCCACGGGGGACCCCGATGGGATGCGATCAAAGGGGTAGACGGCGCGGTCAACGGAACTAGGGTTTCGTCGGAAATCGAGCATCGGACCTAGGGAATGGCCCCAAAAGTTGTGTGTGTCCACATGGCATGCACAAAAGTGATTTGAGATGGTTCTATATCCAATGCTACCCCCTCGGGTGTGCCGGCTTCTCGGACATGGGGTTCCTACACTTAGGCGGATTCGCATGTATAGGGGGAACTCCCTCGGAGGTGAACCGGAGAGAACCTTGGGATCATAGGGGATGGTACTTGTTTCCACATGTACCTATGACCTAACCAAGCTCAAACGTAGGCATACGCCCACGGGGGACCCCGATGGGATGCGATCAAAGGGGTAGACGGCGCGGTCAACGGAACTAGGGTTTCGTCGGAAATCGAGCATCGGACCTAGGGAATGGCCCCAAAAGTTGTGTGTGTCCACATGGCATGCACAAAAGTGATTTGAGATGGTTCTATATCCAATGCTACCCCCTCCGGGTGTGCCGGCTTCTCGGACATGGGGTTCCTACACTTAGGCGGTTCGCATGTATAGGGGGGAACTCCCTCGGAGGTGAACCGGAGAGAACCTTGGGATCATAGGGGATGGTACTTGTTTCCACATGTACCTATGACCTAACCAAGCTCAAACGTAGGCATACGCCCACGGGGGACCCCGATGGGATGCGATCAAAGGGGTAGACGGCGCGGTCAACGAGAACTAGGGTTTCGTCGGAAATCGAGCATCGGACCTAGGGAATGGCCCCAAAAGTTGTGTGTGTCCACATGGCATGCACAAAAGTGATTTGAGATGGTTCTATATCCAATGCTACCCCCTCCGGGTGTGCCGGCTTCTCGGACATGGGGTTCCTACACTTAGGCGGTTCGCATGTATAGGGGGAACTCCCTCGGAGGTGAACCGGAGAGAACCTTGGGATCATAGGGGATGGTACTTGTTTCCACATGTACCTATGACCTAACCAAGCTCAAACGTAGGCATACGCCCACCGGGGGACCCCGATGGGATGCGATCAAAGGGGTAGACGGCGCGGTCAACGGAACTAGGGTTTCGTCGGAAATCGAGCATCGGACCTAGGGAATGGCCCCAAAAGTTGTGTGTGTCCACATGGCATGCACAGAAGTGATTTGAGATGGTTCTATATCCAATGCTACCCCCTCACGGGTGTGCCGGCTTCTCGGACATGGGGTTCCTACACTTAGGCAGATTCTGCATGTATAGGGGGGAACTCCCTCGGAGGTGAACCGGAGAGAACCTTGGGATCATAGGGGATGGTACTTGTTTCCACATGTACCTATGACCTAACCAAGCTCAAACGTAGGCATACGCCCACCGGGGGACCCCCGATGGGATGCGATCAAAGGGGTAGACGGCGCGGTCAACGGAGACTAGGGTTTCGTCGGAAATCGAGCATCGGACCTAGGGAATGGCCCCAAAAGTTGTGTGTGTCCACATGGCATGCACAAAAGTGATTTGAGATGGTTCTATATCCAATGCTACCCCCTCCGGGTGTGCCGGCTTCTCGGACATGGGGTTCCTACACTTAGGCGGTCTGCATGTATAGGGGGGAACTCCTCGGAGGTGAACCGGAGAGAACCTTGGGATCATAGGGGATGGTACTTGTTTCCACATGTACCTATGACCTAAGCAAGCTCAAACGTAGGCATACGCCCACGGGGGACCCCGATGGGATGCGATCAAAGGGGTAGACGGCGCGGTCAACGGAACTAGGGTTTCGTCGGAAATCGAGCATCGGACCTAGGGAATGGCCCCAAAAGTTGTGTGTGTCCACATGGCATGCACAAAAGTGATTTGAGATGGTTCTATATCCAATGCTACCCCTCCGGGTGTGCCGGCTTCTCGGACATGGGGTTCCTACACTTAGGCGGTTCGCATGTATAGGGGGAACTCCCTCGGAGGTGAACCGGAGAGAACCTTGGGATCATAGGGTATGATCCTTGTTTCCACATGTACCTATGACCTAACCAAGCTCAAACGTAGGCATACGCCCACGAGGGGACCACCGATGGGATGCGATCAAAGGGGTAGACGGCGCGGTCAACAGAACTAGGGTTTCGTCAGAAATCGAGCATCGGACCTAGGGAATGGCCCCAAAAGTTGTGTGTGTCCACATGGCATGCACAAAAGTGATTTGAGATGGTTCTATATCCAATGCTACCCCCTCCGGGTGTGCCGGCTTCTCGGACATGGGGTTCCTACACTTAGGCGGATACTGCATGTATAGGGGGAACTCCCTCGGAGGTGAACCGGAGAGAACCTTGGGATCATAGGGGATGGTACTTGTTTCCACATGTACCTATGACCTAACCAAGCTCAAACGTAGGCATACGCCCACGGGGGACCCCGATGGGATGCGATCAAAGGGGTAGACGGCGCGGTCAACAGAACTAGGGTTTCGTCAGAAATCGAGCATCGGACCTAGGGAATGGCCCCAAAAGTTGTGTGTGTCCACATGGCATGCACAAAAGTGATTTGAGATGGTTCTATATCCAATGCTACCCCCTCCGGGTGTGCCGGCTTCTCGGACATGGGGTTCCTACACTTAGGCGGATTACGCATGTATAGGGGGAACTCCCTCGGAGGTGAACCGGAGAGAACCTTGGGATCATAGGGGATGGTACTTGTTTCCACATGTACCTATGACCTAAGCAAGCTCAAACGTAGGCATACGCCCACGGGGGACCCCGATGGGATGCGATCAAAGGGGTAGACGGCGCGGTCAACAGAACTAGGGTTTCGTCAGAAATCGAGCATCGGACCTAGGGAATGGCCCCAAAAGTTGTGTGTGTCCACATGGCATGCACAAAAGTGATTTGAGATGGTTCTATATCCAATGCTACCCCCTCCGGGTGTGCCGGCTTCTCGGACATGGGGTTCCTACACTTAGGCGGATTCGCATGTATAGGGGGAACTCCCTCGGAGGTGAACCGGAGAGAACCTTGGGATCATAGGGTATGATCCTTGTTTCCACATGTACCTATGACCTAACCAAGCTCAAACGTAGGCATACGCCCACGGGGGACCCCGATGGGATGCAGTCAAAGGGGTAGACGGTGCGGTCAACAGAACTAGGGTTTCGTCAGAAATCGAACATCGGACCTATTGAATGGCCCCAAAAGTTGTGTGTGTCCACATGGCATGCACAAAAGTGATTTGAGATGGTTCCATATCCAATGCTACCCCCTCGGGTGTGCCGGCTTCTCGGACATGGGGTTCCTACACTTAGGCGGATTACGCATGTATAGGGGGGAACTCCCTCGGAGGTGAACCGGAGAGAACCTTGGGATCATAGGGTATGATCCTTGTTTCCACATGTACCTATGACCTAACCAAGCTCAAACGTAGGCATACGCCCACCGGGGGACCACCGATGGGATGCAGTCAAAGGGGTAGACGGCGCGGTCAACAGAACTAGGGTTTCGTCAGAAATCGAGCATCGGACCTAGGGTTTAGGGTTAGGGTTAGGATTAGTGTTAGTATTTGAGATGATATATTCTGTTCTTATTATTTGGAATAAATAGTGATAATGTTTATTTTAAAAAAACTAAAAAAAAAACTTGTGCCGACGGTCACCGTCGGCACAACCTAAACCCTATTATTTGAGATGATATAGTATTACTATTTGAGATTATATATTCTTTTTTTACTATTTGGAATAAATAGTGACAATGTTTATTTAAAAAAATAAAAAAAATAAAAAATAGAGGTGCCGACGGTGGCCGTCGGCCACGTGCCTTAGCCGTCGGCACGGCAGAGCCCGCCTTTACACGGCCGGGGCCGACGCGCGCACCCCTCTCACCCCCGGTACTCTTCTCCCCCGGCCCGCAAGCCACCGCGCCGCCCGCCACCGCTGCGCCGCCGCCGTCCCCTGCCCGCAGCCGCCGCCGCCCGCCGGATCCGACCCGCCGCCACCACCGGCCGCCGCCGCGCGTCCCCTCCCACCCCGACCCGCCGCCCGCCACCGCCGCCGCCGCCCCGTCCCCTTCCGGCCGCCGCCGCCGCCCGCCGCCACCGACCCGCCGCCACCACCGGCCGCCGTCCCCACGCCGCGCCACCGTCCCTTCCCCGCGCCGTCCCCTCCCCGCGCACGCGCACCCGCAC
The DNA here is from genome assembly GCF_022539505.1 of Lolium rigidum. Taxonomy (NCBI): domain Eukaryota; kingdom Viridiplantae; phylum Streptophyta; class Magnoliopsida; order Poales; family Poaceae; genus Lolium; species Lolium rigidum. The sequence goes on along the minus strand of NC_061514.1, from coordinate 10,551,704 downwards.
GCCGCCCCGGCCGGCCTCCTCACCGGCCCGACCAGCCGGCTGCCGGCGCCGCCCCGGCCTCCCCGACCCGCAGCTCGCCGGCGCCCTCGGCCCGGCCTCCCCGACCCCGCCCTCGGCCGCCCTCCCCATGCCGCCATGGTAAGCGCCGCAGCCTCTGTAGTTGTAGGAATTAGGAAATGTAGTTGTAGGAATTAGGAAATTTTTTAGTTGTAGGAATTAGGTATATGGATTTGTAAATAGAAATTGAAATTTAAATTTAAATGGTAATTGAAATGGTAATTGAAATTGAAATGGAAATTGAAATGAAAATTGAAATGGAAAGTGAAATGAAATAAATTAGAATTTTGTAGAAATGCATTTGTTATATCAATTGATGAATTTGCATTGATTTATTATTATTATTTTAACTAGGTCCCGTAGTGAGCACCCCGCGTGACGACCCCGGATCTTGCGGCGCATCGCTACGGCCGTCGACATCGCCGGTTGTTCGACTACTTCCTCTACGATCGAGGGTGAGCTGAATTGCCGACTTCCCCTCCGCATTTTTTATGTCACTAGATTTAATTTCTCCAGTCAAGTCGCGTAACCTAGGTGTCAATTCCCGTCCGCAAGCGTTACGCGGATAAATATGCATTAGTGGTCGGCATATTTTGAACCGTAACGCTTGTGGCATTTACGGGACGGTCGCCGGACCCGTAGTTGGGTACGTTTTCCATGTTCTGCTCGGGTGCGAGACGGGATTTCGTCGGCGCCTCCCTATTGTTCTCCGGATGCACATCCTCTCGGCTTTTGCCGAGACGTGTATCGGGAGAGCAGCGGGGAGGTGTCTGCCGAGATCTGTCTCGCACCCGGCAAGCGTGGGAATGTGCCCAACTACGGGTCCGAGGCTGCTAGGAGCCCACCTAGTAGAGATGTAGGTTGATGCACGCGTTTTCGCCGGTAGAAAAATAAAAATATGATGCATTCAATTTCATGCTACTATTTGTTGTTTGTCACGCAATAAAGCAGGATGGCTGATAATGAGTGGATGTACGGTGGCCGTGTTAGTTCGACTCAAGTGACAGATGAATGGAAATGGAAGACCGATTTGTTAGTGAAGGAGTTAGCTCGTGGTTCGAAGGGGATTGTTCGTCCCCGTTGCCCTTGCAATGTACTGCAGGGAGGCGTCATCCTAAGGATATTCTAGAGATGACTAAACACCTTTGGTGGAATGGGTATATGCGTGACTACGACCCGCCGGTCGACTTTTCTCGGCACGAACGTGATAGAGGTGAGGTGATGCGGCAGCGGATCGATGGCAATGAGAACGATGGCATCTTAAACTTGCTAGATGATCTTCGGGATGCTGACATGCCAGAGTTACCATGGGACGAACAGTCTGAACCGGAGGAACCGCCTGAACCGGAGGGACCGCCACAGCCGGAGGAACTTCCAGAGGAGGAACCTGAGCCAACCGCGAGGGCCTTCATTGATATGATGGCCTCGGCTAGGAGGCCTCTATACCCGGGTGCAAAAATGTCTCAACTTGATGGCATCACGCGGTTGCTAGCCGACAAGTGCATGTTTGAGAGTACTCGAGCATCCTTTGAAAAGACTACGAGCACGATAGGTAACATGTTGCACGAAGGTCATTGCTTGCCCAAGACCATGTACGAAACGAAGAAAATCTTGAAAGCATTGAAAATGGATTATGTAACATATGATGTCTGTCCAAAACTTTGCCTTTTGTTTTGGAAAGACTATGCGGATGACAAGTACTTGTGCCAAGTGTGGTCACTCTAGGTATCATGAGGTAGATGTAGGCAATGGTCGGAAGAGGCGGACAAAAGTAGCCATAAAGATTCTTCGTTATCTCCCATTCATCAAAAGAATCCAGCGGCTTTACATGTTCGAGAGACGCCAAGCGAGATGACATGGCATAAGACCGGGATAAGATTGCAAGACGAGCAGAAACGGGTACCCATGGTACATCCATCCGATGGTCAATCATGGAAGCGCTTCGATCAAAAGCACCCAAATGAGGCAAGTGAGGCTCGGAATGTTAGAATTGCGATAGCAACCGATGGATTCAACCCATATGGTATGTCGACTGCCGCGTACAACTGCTGGCCCGTGTTTGTTATTCCGCTCAATCTCCCTCCCGGAGTCGTAATGCAAAGGAAGAACATATTCTTGTCGATGATCCTTCCGGGGCCTCGAATATCCGGGGAAGAAATTGAGTGTCTTAATGCAACCACTTGTGGATGATTTGCACCACTCGTGGCATCACGGTACATTGACATACGACCAGAGCATCAAAGAGAAACTTCATCATGAAAGTTTGGTTCCACTATTCGATGCATGACCTACCCGGAGTACGCCCTATTACTGTGGGCATAGTACAGCTGGTAAGTTTCCATGCCCGGTGTGCGAGGCACGAACTAGAATTCGGGCACCTAAAAGCTGGACACAAATATGTTGCCTTTGACAAACACCGCAAGTTCCTCGGTCCGGGGCATCGGTTCGGATCCGACAAGAAAAACTTCACGAAAGGCGTAGTTGTGCTTGAACATAAAGAAATACCAAAGTTCAATGGTGCAAGCTGTTGATGCTTGAGCTACGTGCTCTCCGGCCTAGTAAGGAACCCGGCCACCAATTTGAGGGATATGGTAAAACGCACAACTTGGACTCACATAGCGAGGCATAACGAGCTCGAGTATTACAAGGACCTTGAACTTCCCCATAATATCGATATGATGCACACCGAAAAGAATTGTGGGGAGGCATTCCTTAACACCTGCTTGCAACATACCGGGCAAGTCAAGGGATAATGTTTCAGCTAGAGTCGATATTGAGGAGATATGTGACAGGGTGGCTCTACACATGCAGCCTCCGAGGGCAATCGAAAAGGTTGGTTAAAGCCGCATGCCAAGTACTGTCTTGATAGCGCCGAAAAGAAGGAGGCATTTACGTGGCTCAAATATGACGTGATGTTCCCTGATGGTTATTGTTCGAATATGAGTAAGGGAGTCAATCTTGCTACAGGAAAAATAAACGGGCTCAAGAGTCACGACTATCATATATGGATTGAGCGGCTGATGCCGGTGATGCTTCGAGGGTATCTCCCCGATCATGTCTGGCGAGTGCTTGCGGAGGTGAGCCATTTTTTCCGCACGGTCACGTGCTAAGCGGATATGTACCGAGGTGATTGAGAAGGCTGCGGCGGCAAGTGCCGGACATGCTATGCAAGTTAGAGATGATATTCCCCCCGGGCTTCTTCACTCCGATGTTACATCTCATCGTGCATCTCGCCAACGAGGCACTCTTGGGGGACCGGTGCGGTATCGTTGGCAGTTTTGTATTGAGAGGGAGTTCAAATATATTCGGTACAAATGTGGAAACAAAAATAAGATTGAAGCATGCATAGCTGAGGCAACTCTCCTCCATGAGATGGCGGACGCCACGACAATGTACTATGCCAATGATGTGCCCACTAAGCATAACCCGGTCGCTCGGTACAATTCCGATGAGCCCAACCGTGACCCAAAGCTCTTGCTCTTCAAATATCCCGGTGGCAAGGCCGGTGCCTCAAAAGTGGAGAACATTTCGCCGGAAGAGAAGGATTGCATAATGCTTTACGTGCTTATGAACATGGAGGAAGTGGTCGATTTCATGAGGTAAAATGATGAACCAATTACTTTGCAACCAGTAACTTGGTTTTGGTCTAATACGTATTTTCTCCTTTCAGCCAATTCCATGATGAAATGTGGTCAGGAAGAAATGGTCCCTGGTTTGACCCACACGGTGGAATGAGAAGCACCCCTTCCATTGGTTTAGTTGAAGTTAGGCCTACAACCACCTACAGCGGATCCGACGTCTATGTTGTGGCTCACCAAACCAAGCAAGTTTATTATTTGTCCTACCCATGTCGAGAATGAGGAACTCATGGGCTGGGAAGTCGTGTTCCGAGTATCGCCACATGGTAAGCTACCCATCCCCTCCGAGGACGATTACAACAACATTGACCCGGTAACATATGAGGGAATTTTCTATCAAGAGGAAGAGCAGTTCGGGGCTCTTCAAATAGACATAGGTCTTCGGGATCTCCACAACGATGTACAAATGCGTGGTGAGACCGTGGTGGACTCGAAGGACATAGCTATGCTCACCAAGCGCCATGCGAGCAAAGACAACATTGTCGAGACTCAACCGGAACCCAATGCCGACCATGAATACTCATATGATACTGATTTTGATAGTGAGGCTGAGAACCCAATGCCTAGAGATGAGAGTGGTGATGAATGGTGAGGGTCTTTTATGCTTAGTACCTACATTATCATTATGCTTAATACATACATTTGTCATTATGCTTAGTACCTACATTATCATTATGCTTAATACATACATTTGTCATTATGCTTAATACCTACATTTTCATTATGCTTAGTACCTATATTTGTCATTATGCTTATTAATTTTCAACATGCTTATTAATTATTTTCTCTTTTTCTTATGCGGGTAATTGCCCAATATGAGCGGACGGAAGGCATCATCGAGCTCCTTGCTTGATCGGATGCATCGGCGGAAGCCGGGGCCGGGTGCTTCCGGACGGAGTGCAAGACCCATTATTCCCACCCGGCGTTACGAAGACGCGAGACGGAGGACGGGGAGGACGAGGGGAGGACGAGGCTGGAGGACGAGGGGAGGGACGAGGCTGGAGGACGAGGGGAGGGACGAGGCTGGAGGACGAGGGGGAATGCACGGCTCCTTCTAGCTGACATTCCCTGCGCTCGGCTCGGTGGCTTCACGGTCGGCTGGACGAGGAGGAGGACACTAGGGAGGAGGAGGAGGACACTAGGGAGGAGGAGGAGGAGTCTAGGGACGAGGAGGCTTCGACGGAGATGGCTCCGAAGAAGTTGCGGATTCGTGGGGAAGCGCGGGTTCCCGATGAGAGTAAGGAACCTGCTACGGAGGATGAGAAGTGGCTCCTTGTCCCAGGAAAGACAGAGTAAGTAGTAAGGTGATTTCATTTTCGTTATGACACTTAGCATTTTCTAATGTTTGATAATTGTGCAGGAATTTCACATACACGGGGAATGTCCGCGTGCCAGGGAGTCTGATTGGAGCTGCTATTAGGAAGTGCGGCCGGGGATGTACACTCCGGTCCTTGGGGGCGAGTCCAAGCTAGCCTACACTTGGGAAGACTTTGAGATAGCGCCTTACCCCGGCTTTACTTCCGCCGCCGACGCCGTGATCAAGAAGTTTTGGGTACGTAATGCATACTCTTTGGGTTTCGTTCATATGTAGTTGATAACCCCACCGTGATAACTCATGCCTCTCACACTTTCGTTATGCTTGATTGCGGCGCAATTATAGGGTGGCGGCCGAGCATAAGGAGAGGGCGGACGTGATCCTCCGTAGCATGTGTCGGAAGTTGACACGGCAGCGGTGGTACAACCGGAGGATCACGTGCATCGGCCACTTCTATGCTTGAGCGGGCGTAAGGTACACAAAGCTCGAGATTGTGCGGGGACTCTGCCCGGCTATGACGATAGAGCAATTCATGTCGGTAAGTAATTGTCAATGCGATTCTATGTACTTGCGGCTAACTTGCAACTATATTGTTTGTTCTTCAAATGAGTTTTGATTTTGCAGGTTGTACCACATTGGGCTGATAATAATAAGAGGGCCGCCTTCATGGAGTTGGTCAAGAATTGGGTCGGCGAAAACCCCGATTTCAAGGCCGTGAGCGGCCGGAACAAGGCCAACCGTGGGAACCGGGGAACACACGGTGCGGGGAGCAGCGGCACCGATCGCTATCGGGAGCGTCCGGTACATATAAAAATGGAACAAGCTGCATTTTTTTGATTTTCGATGATATGCATAACATTTGTTTTGTGATGCGGGGAAGAAGCTCGGGAGGGAAGTTGGTGAGATGGAAGCGTGGACGCACATGAAGGCTGGTGACGCCCGGTCCGAACGAGCCTCGGCCCGCGCCCGAGAGGTACTACGGCAAGGCCAAAGAGAGCAAGGAAAGATCTTGCGAGGAGTACGCCAAGCTCCATCCAGAGGTGGAGGACCCGATGACCGAGCCGGTCGACGAGGTGGCGATGATGCTGGCGGGGTACGGCCAGCCGCATGGACGTCCTGCTCTGCCTTGCTTGGGGGTTTCAAGCCTCGGAGGAACTTCACGCGGATCAAGGCTACCCTCCCCTCCGGCAGCTACGCTACCTCCTCGCGGACTACATGCCGTTCTCGGGTAGAGGTAGATGTAAGTCATCCACACTTTCATCCTCTGTTTTGACTCTTGTTCCTGAATGGCTATGTTGATGAGACGCATTATTTCTGAAATTGTAGACTCAGCTCGAGGAGGCATATGCAGTAGCTTACGAGGAGTATCTCGAGAAGGTTAAGGAGCATGACCTTGTGAAAGATGCCTATGTCCGGTGGACGAGCAACCGAGATGGCGGTAAGTTTCAATCTCTATGGTTGCAAAACATCATAAGTCACCATGTTTGAATCTGAGCTATCTCTCCCGTTTCTTGCAGAGTTTCACTCGGTTCATGATGGCCTGGAGTGCGAGAGGAACCACTCCCGAGCCACCTCATCCGGGGCCGACGCCAGTGTTCCCGTCCAAGGAGGAGTTCTATATCATGTACAAGCGTCAGCGTCAGTTGACCCCGGTAAGTTGCTAAGTTGGCTAAGTTGCTAACTTGGTGTGACATGGCTAAGTTGCTAACTCCCTCCAACATGTAGGGATTGGGAGAATCCGGGAACGACACTCCTTGTGGTACGCCGATGCACCCCGGTCGCCATTCTCCTGGTGCTTCGCCGAACCTCGGCATTTTTACGGTTCCGGTGGCTCTCGTCGTGGTTCTACCTCCCCGAGCACCGTCGAGATACGGCGGCCTCACTTCACCGACTCGGAGCTAGCTCGTCACATCGTAGCTAGATCGTCACTCGGGTGGTGCACCACCATAGTTTCTACATTGTACTAGCACATGATGACACGCTCCATCTTTGTAGTGGATCCGGTGTATGTACCATGGTCTTGTATGCTATATTTGTGCTATTTGTGAGATTTGATGCTATATTTGTGAGATTTGGTGCTATACGGTGATATCTTTGTGCTATATGGTGCTATATATGTTACTGCATATTCAATCCTATAATATGTGTATTTTGTGCGATTTTTACGAGCAAATGAGGCCAAATTGGCAAAAAACGAGAAAAAATGCTGGGCCTGGCTGTGCCGACGGTGTCACCGTCGGCACAGGCCCGTAGCTGTGCCAAATGGCAGGGTGCTGTGCCGACGGTGTCACCGTCGGCACAGCAAGCCCGTTTCGCGCGATTTTCCAGTTTGAACAGCCACCGTTTTGCCGCCATTCTGGAAAAAAAAAAGAAAATTGTGCCGACGGTTACACCGTCGGCACAGCTTGGGACGTTGACGGCGCCGGCGTGACGGCTGGTTGGCTGTGCCGACGATGAGGCGGCCGACGGCCACCGTCCAGCCGTCGGCGTACGGCTGTGCCGACGGTGAGTTACTGTGCCGACGGTGCGCGCGCAGACCCCGACGCCGACTGTGCCGACGGGGAGACGCCGACGGTGACCGTCGGCAGAGACTGTGCCGACGGTGATCATGGTTGTGCCGACGGTGCGGGGCCGTCGGTGTAGCTGTTCGTCCCCGTAGTGAGATAACGCCCAATGACTAACTTATGTACCTAATCATGTACCGATCGAGTTGATCGCGTCAATGATGATGAGCAGGCAGAACAAACTGGAACGCTTTGACAGGCTCGTGTGAAGCGTGTCACGGAGATATTTTTCATCTTAGACGAGCTTGTGTGAATTGTGACTCGGAGATTTTTACGGTTGGTATCAAACTAGACTGAGATTCACCAATAGCTCTTTCATCTTCATGACAATTGATTGATCTCGTGGCGCACAGACACCAACTTGGAGAGTTGAAGTGGCGTTTTCCCACGGCTCAACGCCTCATCGTACAAAGATAGATCCAGTGTAAATTATGCTTGCACTCAACCACAGTGGTACACGAGAGTACAATACGTACGGCAGAGACGGCGCATATTCCCATTCCATTTCCACCCACACACACCCACACAACGCTCGCCTAGGCACCGGTATGTTATACTACATAGCTAATCCATTGCTGGCTACTAGCCTACTAACATTAAGACACGTATTGAAAACACCTCTATAGTCTATTTTTCATTTTATTATTGGAACATAAAGTTAGGGCTTCGAAAAGGAAAATATACTCTAAGTGCTATCGCTTCCCTAATGAAGTTGGTAATGGTGTGACCGTGTAATTGTGTCAAAGTGCTACAAATAGGCAAAACATTATCCAATACTAGCATAGTGTTGACATTATTTAAATTTGCATTTCATTTTAAATATATACCATTTTGCATGGGCGTAGTAGCTAGCTTCTAATAGTAAGTTCAATTACATGTGATGGCAATCTTGCAAATGCTGGTTTTGTATTCCCATGCGCCTTCTTCTTGATTTACCGAGAATATGGGGGACTTACTTGGACGACATAGGGATGGTGCAAGGAGAACAACAAGGGGTGTATTCTGAGACCCTAGATTGTATAAGGAGAGGGAATGAAAGGGTGCGTTGACACCCTAGATCCAAACTTGTGGAGATAAGTACTCTCTCGCGAACTATAAGACGATTTAAATATTTTAATGTGACTACATACTGACCGAAGTAAGTGAGTAAGTGAACAGACACACTGAATTGCATCCAGGTACATACGGTATAGAAAAAGTTAGAACATCCTAGAATTTAGAACGGACTGATAATTACTAAGTGAAAGGCCATGTTGTCAACACGAACTGAAAGAGGAAAATTGTGAAGAAGTGGTCAATTGTTGTTTTCGAAAAAGCAATGTGAAGCAGAGAGATAACGCGGAATGTCTAACTGGTGAAACTAAACTTATGCATTTATATTTTTCTCTAATAAAAGCATATGTATGCCACCAACCTTTGGGCAGATTTTTCGTTCTTTCGTTGGACAACCGAATCAAACATTCTTTCACATCTCACTATTTGCTATTTTGGCATAGCAAAACAACATAGACAGCCTTGCATGAGCTGCTGGTACATGCATATGGGAAATAACCATGATGATCATGTACCGATCGAGTTGATACTTGATAGACCGATCGCGTCAATTATGTGCATCCAGAACATACATGAACGCTTTTGGCCAGCTCGTGTGAGCCGGCGACTGGAGATACTTATAATTGTACAGTAATTAAGAATGACTAGTTCATGTGAATTGTGACTCTGATATATTTACGATCGTATCAACTAGAAATCTAGAATGAGATTCACCGACAAATTCTCGTCACTGATTTAATTCGGCTCCCGAGTGCAAATGCTCCCTCTACCACAAAGTTATATTTTTAAATGTCGAAAAAATTTAACAAAAAAATCTACATGTACATCTTCATAATATCTTTGTGTTCGTCAAGTTTCGCAAGGAACCAATGTTTTGTGTGGTCTATGTAAAAACGAGAAAATTTATCAACTGAAAAGCCTTATTTTTAGCATTGAATTTTGTCTTTTTACACAACACATGGTAAGTCGATTTTTCATGAAACGACTTTGTGAGCGTGTTGCACGTGAAGATGTACGAGTGAATTTTTTGTTTCAATTTTTAAAATTTCAAAATATGTATAACATGCATTTTAAAATAGACATGCTTCCATGTGACAAAACATCATACTCGATAGCCTCCAGGCATACATGAGCTTTTCCCACATCTAGTCCTTTTTCGTGTAGCTTTTTTGGAAACCGAAAAGTACCTGGTCTTTGCATCAAAGTGATCAAATCTACTCATATCAGCTAGCGCACCTAGATCATGTCGACTCCTGCGTGATAAACATGCATTTTGCCCTACACTAATACATTTTTAACCTCTAATCTGATGCCTTGGCCGCCGCTTACCGTGAACGCCAGCCAACCGCATGCAAGAGCGAGCAGCGGCACGTCAGTTACTTGAGAGGCAGAGATGTTCCCCGCGCAACCGTCGGGTGAGTGCAGTGTCACACGTGTTACTTCCGGCGCTAGCTAGCTGAGTAGCTGGCCGTGTGTGTCGACCATCCTGTTAGTGGTGCCATGAGATACTTGCGGTTGCAGCGAACTGATATTGAAGCGCAGAGCCACAGCCCGCTTTTGTGATGGATGGATCATGGATTAACGCAGCGGCAACCAGAAGCAGGCGCAGTGCCTGTGTACGGTGTACCAGTTGCCATGAGGTGCCCGCAGTAGCGCTACAGTTCGTCTTCTCTTCGCTTCGGCGGAACGCATCGACCAAAGTAACGGCGGGAGAGAGATTCGTGTGGGGCGCCGGACCCGCCTTCCGTAGTCCCCTTTTTTGCCTCTTCCTCCTCCGTTCGGGCGCCCATCGATTTTGACCCGCCGGGAGATATGATAACTTGAGCTGCACACAACGTATGGATAATGAGCAATGATAAATCAACAATAAGAATAAGAATAGATCGTGTGCCTGAAGTCCGGGATTCGTTGATGCTGACCAGACCGGCCATTTCGGCTGATGTTTACAGGGGAATAGAGAAAGGCACGTACTACTTGGGGAAGTTTGAGGTGTGTAACCTTAAACCAAACCAGGATGACAAGCTACTGAACTTCTAAAGGTCAGCATTTGGTTGCTTCAGAAAAGAGAGCAACAAGGGTCAGCGTTACGGAACAATAACAGTGGTCATCGCGAGCATAGCCTTGGGGTTGGCGAATGGTATACATACATGTAATGCGGTGACGATGAGAATAAGATCGATATTGAATTATTGATAGCTGTGTATAAGAACACTGTTTGTTTGACTCAAGGCTACTGATCTTGATTCCTCAGTTGCTTGCATCGCTTGGTTTTGATTGGCACCTGATGTTTGATGGAATTATGTATGAGCATGCCGATTCCATGCACAAGCATGTGTGGTCTAGTTTGCATCGATGGGAGTGATTTAGTGTTTTATTTTTCGAAAAAGGAAAATAATCCTCCCTCCTGACAACATCGGTTGATGATGCATCATGCATGCAAAGTACATACTTCACCAAATCAAAGTGGGCATAGATTTCCGAATAGGCGGATTAACACTCTTTCTGTCTAATCGAATGACACATCAACTGTCCATTCCACACACACAAAAATGGGCACAAATTTACCATGGAACAAATGACCCATGCATGCAACCTAAGAAGTGTTCCTCTAAACACTGCATCACGTCACCTTCCATATACTGCGCATATCAAAGAGAAAATTAGTTAAACGTCACAATCAGCACAACCAAGGTTTCCTGATTCTGCAAACAGAGCTTGGCTCTGGTGGTTAGGTCCATTGTGGTGGAACCAGCCCACCCAGGTTCAAGTTCTAGACTTGGCATGGGTGTTGCATTTACCTGGATTTATTTCAGTATTTAACCGGCGCTATGCTTTCAGTGGTAGGTGACGTGTCCGTCAACAGCGAGGCGCCAGTGGTGACTTCGTCAACCTCAAGATATGCCAGCTCAGTCCCTCGGAGGTGCTCATAGGGGTAGGGTGTGCGTGTGTGCGATCATAGGGGTGTTTGTACGTGTGTGTTTGTGAGCGCCTGCGTTGTACTGTGTTCTCAAAAAAAAAAGGTTTCCTGATTCTTTTTAAGTTATTTTTAGGTTTTTGAAATAAGGTAGAGAGTGCTAAGAACGTTTTTACCATCTTGCAGGTGCTAACCAATTCAGGTGTTGTCCCACAATATCAGAAAGTGAGATTAATCTATTGTGTCACGCAACATCAGTGTTCTGTTCGCTAAGCTGCTTTGTAAAGCCAGCAAGGTGGCCACTTGATGCCGCATTGGTCCGGTCAGCTCGGAAGACCCAAAAAAATGCAAATCCAGACTAAACTTTGGGTCATGCGTGGATCCATGGAACTTTGACAAAACAAGAAAAGAAGACCCAACTTTACTCAAAATAAGGTAGCAAATGGATCGGATTTCAGTAGGTGGTGGAATCATGATGCACATTTGACACGGAGAGAACTTTAGCTTCATCGGCAAGGAAAGGGAAAACACCATAAACAAGAAAATAATTTTGACAAACAGAAGCCAAGTGCAATGAAAATAATGCACCAAGGAAATCTAAAATTAGCATTGACTACTATTTGTGAAACTGGTGGGATCGAGCACTTGTATAAAATAGTTAATGTCCCATGAGTATCGAAATATCAATTTACATACGAACAAAAATAAGTAGAATTATATGTGAACACATAGCTTGTTGATCTTCGTTGCTACGTCAACATCAAGTAAAAATCAAACAAATGTTGTTAGGTGAATCAACATGATCTTATGAGACACATTTTTTTGTCAAAAAGAATGTGAGACACAACTCAGAAAACATTTAATTAAACAACATGTTTGCGATGATAACCTCTTCATAAAAACCTCCTACCCTCTAGAATTTTCTATTTGGCTATACATAACCATAAACGAGAAACGGGTAGTTTATGCCTGCGTTGTACTTGTGTTCTCAAAAAAAAGGTTTCCTGATTCTTTTTAAGTTATTTTTAGGTTTTTAAAATAAGGTAGAGAGTGCTAAGAACGTTTTTACCATCTTGCAGGTGCTAACCGATTCAGGTGTTGTCCCACAATATCAGAAAGTGAGATTAATCTATTGTGTCACGCAACATCAGTGTTCTGTTCGCTAAGCTGCTTTGTAAAGCCAGCAAGGTGGCCACTTGATGCCGCATTGGTCCGGTCAGCTCGGAAGACCCACTACAACATGACCCCACATATAGCAATGCATACTTCCCAACGCTTTTAGAATGCGTAGCAAAATATCTTCTTAGCTACGCATATTTATGTTGGCAAGCCCATCCGTTGCTAGCCACACTAATTACGATGGATACATTGTGTTGCATTCTATGCATTGCAAAGTTGGGACTGCTCGCACTTTGATTTCGTACTGGTAGACATGAACATAATAGTTTTTAGAAAATCATTTAGTTGTCTATTTTATAGAGATATATTTTTGTATGTAAAATGCAGGTTTTGTTCTAATGCACGTGCTTTATTTCAATTTGTCTACATGAAAAAATATTATGAACAGAAGAATAACACAAAATAACTATGGAGGTCGAATACCCCTTTTTCCCTTTGTTTGTTACGTCCTTTTCTGTTGCCCTCCTATTCTATGTACATTAATTGATTGCCACGAATAATTTAATCCTTATGAGCTGACCAAATTGGTTAGGCATGGACGCCAGGTTTGCTAACTCCACCTTCCATAGGCTGTACCGTGAAATGGGTTTGTTCAGAGGTAAAAAAAAAAGATGTATTAAGGTAACTGCCCTTCAAAATCTTCGGATCTCGCACGTCTGTCTTCACCTCTCAGATCGTGGTTCGTGGGTAATCTCTTCTCCACCAACACCTCCCGCGAAACCTCTGGCGGCGGCTCGTGGAGGCACGCGATTATCCGCCATTCCCTTCCATTGCAGGTCAGTGCTTCCTCTACCCTCGGCTCTTGTCCCTCTTGCGACCTCCATCTGGTCTGATCCGTCCGGCCACCGCGTTAACGCTCCTCTGGTTTCCCGCCGTCTTCACCCTTTACCTCCTCGTTCTTCTTGACACCCTCCTCGGCAACATCTTAGGCCATCGCCATCTACGTCCATTTCTCCCCCGAGTTGTGTCGACTCCATCACCGTCCCGAACGTGCTGATCTTCCTATTGGACGGGCAGCCACACCACCACGGCCGGCCGTGGAAGTGTATGGGCAAGATGGGGGCAATCAATACCTCGGCGTCCTCACGTTCAAGGAGATCATGTATCTCTTTCCATCAGTAAGTTGTTGCTCAAGATCGTAATGGATAATGATATGTACAGAGCCAATACTTAATTCTAAGCTACTACGTTGCATCCTAGTTTGATTTAATTTGCACTTGAGAAGACTGATTTTATTTAGTGCTTCCGTTTCTCCTGCAGCAGCTATGACATGGGAGTAAACTGCGTGTTCTCCAATTCAACCTTGAATACATACATGAGGAACATATATTCTTTGTTTTCAATGTAACCCTCTCTTACTACTTCACTATATACATGCACATTTTTTTGTTAGGAGTTGTCTCCACGGATCAAACATAAGTTTATGGCGTTCTGAAACCTACAAACCTGTGTTGTTAGACTTGTCACTACTTTCACTATACTCATGCATGATCTTGTGCCAGTTTTTGCTCTCAATACATGCAAATGGTACGAGAGAAATATATATATATGTTGAATTGGCTATTCAATATAAGTAATACATTAAGCAGACTTATTTAGCTGAAGTGCCAAATGAATTTTGTTTGTGGGTTTTATGCAGTTCCTTGAAGACAAATTATGTTTATAGAAAATCTTTGTCGCTCTTTACCATAGTAATGAATTGTTGTGTGCCATTTCAGACCAAGAAACTGAAATCACGCTTCAATGGTTTGAAGATTCCTATGGACGCATGTTACCTTCTAATTCAAATGATATTCAGGTATATATTCAGAGTTGTGCTTCATGTATGTCTCATTAATTATCTTGCTTCTTGTATATAATGATCATGGTGGCTAGACCATTGCGATCCCAGTAGAGGCTAGTGCCAGATATCTTCTTAATGTACAATGGAAAATTTCTAAATCTTTCTCTTCTTTATTTTGGTTATGTATGAACTTTTGCTAGTGCCAGATATCTTCCTAACGCTTATTGAGTTTGTTTTTATGCATGAAATTTTGCGGGATTTAAGTTGCTTAAATTAAAAATTCTCATCTCATCGTACTTTTGGTTACCTACAGTAATTTCTAAGAGATTGGAAAATCCAAACAAGATTTGTTTTCTTGCCATAATCCTATGAAGCGACCTAGAATATAAAGTTTAGGGCGTTAAATCTGGAAATGAATTCCGATCAGTGCATGTTAATGCTACATTTTGCAAAGCTCCAAGTTGTTCATACGACATCGACTAAATTAAACATGATCTTTTTGTTAATGCGGGAATACTAATTCTTGCATGACCTTCAACCTTTGTATTGCTGCTCTCTGAGATAGTACTAACTTATTAACTTAATATTTGTTTTTCTCATGAAAATTTGCTGATCTCAATTTTTTTTTCTGTTGTAGATTAGAGAAGTAAAAGGAGGAGGCATGGCTGAGATGGTGATAGCAAGTTGGAGAATAGTTCTACTACCTATAGTTTTACATTATACTTAGAATTTCATTTTAGCATATAAACATATGTATTCGTTGGATCGTGTTTGTTGTAATGCTACAGAGTTGATTAAATATATGCCATCTTTCTGCTTACTATATTGCAGCTGATGTGTACTATCGCCATTAAACAAAAAATTGATGTTGCCAATATATAAACTAACATTAATGGTTTGAGCTTTCTAGCAACTATTCCAACCATTATAATGATTTGTTCTATCCATTTGAAAACCCATTCAAGCGTGTTAGCCACCAACGCATATGATGCGGTGCTAGGCCCTAACAATATATGTTGCTATCTTGCAACGTTTATTCATGTCATTTACCAACGCAAGTATATGCATTGCTGTAGATGCTTGCAACGCCACCAACGGCAACGCATAATAAATGCGTTGGTATAAACGCTAGCAACGCTTATATGGATGTCTAGCACCGCATCGATGCGTTGCTGAAGGGGGAGTCCTGTTGTAGTGACCCAAAAAAATGCAAATCCAGACTAAACTTTGGGTCATGCGTGGATCCATGGAACTTTGACAAAACAAGAAAAGAAGACCCAACTTTACTCAAAATAAGGTAGCAAATGGATCGGATTTCATTAAGTGGTGGAATCATGATGCACATTTGACACGGAGAGAACTTTAGCTTCATCGGCAAGGAAAGGGAAAACACCATAAACAAGAAAATAATTTTGACAAACAGAAGCCAAGTGCAATGAAAATAATGCACCAAGGAAATCTAAAATTAGCATTGACTACTATTTGTGAAACTGGTGGGATCGAGCACTTGTATAAAATAGTTAATGTCCCATGAGTATCGAAATATCAATTTACATACGAACAAAAATAAGTAGAATTATATGTGAACACATAGCTTGTTGATCTTCGTTGCTACGTCAACATCAAGTAAAAATCAAACAAATGTTGTTAGGTGAATCAACATGATCTTATGAGACACATTTTTTTGTCAAAAAGAATGTGAGACACAACTCAGAAAACATTTAATTAAACAACATGTTTGCGATGATAACCTCTTCATAAAAACCTCCTACCCTCTAGAATTTTCTATTTGGCTATACATAACCATAAACGAGAAACGGGTAGTTTATGCCTGCGTTGTACTGTGTTCTCAAAAAAAAAGTTTCCTGATTCTTTTTAAGTTATTTTTAGGTTTTTAAAATAAGGTAGAGAGTGCTAAGAACGTTTTTACCATCTTGCAGGTGCTAACCGATTCAGGTGTTGTCCCACAATATCGAGAAAGTGAGATTAATCTATTGTGTCACGCAACATCAGTGTTCTGTTCGCTAAGCTGCTTTGTAAAGCCAGCAAGGTGGCCACTTGATGCCGCATTGGTCCGGTCAGCTCGGAAGACCCAAAAAAATGCAAATCCAGACTAAACTTTGGGTCATGCGTGGATCCATGGAACTTTTACAAAACAAGAAAAGAAGACCCAACTTTACTCAAAATAAGGTAGCAAATGGATCGGATTTCATTAAGTGGTGGAATCATGATGCACATTTGACACGGAGAGAACTTTAGCTTCATCGGCAAGGAAAGGGAAAACACCATAAACAAGAAAATAATTTTGACAAACAGAAGCCAAGTGCAATGAAAATAATGCACCAAGGAAATCTAAAATTAGCATTGACTACTATTTGTGAAACTGGTGGGATCGAGCACTTGTATAAAATAGTTAATGTCCCATGAGTATCGAAATATCAATTTACATACGAACAAAAATAAGTAGAATTATATGTGAACACATAGCTTGTTGATCTTCGTTGCTACGTCAACATCAAGTAAAAATCAAACAAATGTTGTTAGGTGAATCAACATGATCTTATGAGACACATTTTTTTGTCAAAAAGAATGTGAGACACAACTCAGAAAACATTTAATTAAACAACATGTTCGCGATGATAACCTCTTCATAAAAACCTCCTACCCTCTAGAATTTTCTATTTGGCTATACATAACCATAAACAAGAAACGGGTAGTTTATGCCTGCGTTGTACTGTGTTCTCAAAAAAAAAGTTTCCTGATTCTTTTTAAGTTATTTTTAGGTTTTTAAAATAAGGTAGAGAGTGCTAAGAACGTTTTTACCATCTT
Organism: Lolium rigidum; assembly: GCF_022539505.1. Taxonomy (NCBI): domain Eukaryota; kingdom Viridiplantae; phylum Streptophyta; class Magnoliopsida; order Poales; family Poaceae; genus Lolium; species Lolium rigidum. Next base: position 10,534,372 of record NC_061514.1, on the reverse strand, counting down.
GCAGGTGCTAACCGATTCAGGTGTTGTCCCACAATATCAGAAAGTGAGATTAATCTATTGTGTCACGCAACATCAGTGTTCTGTTCGCTAAGCTGCTTTGTAAAGCCAGCAAGGTGGCCACTTGATGCCGCATTGGTCCGGTCAGCTCGGAAGACCCAAAAAAATGCAAATCCAGACTAAACTTTGGGTCATGCGTGGATCCATGGAACTTTGACAAAACAAGAAAAGAAGACCCAACTTTACTCAAAATAAGGTAGCAAATGGATCGGATTTCATTAAGTGGTGGAATCATGATGCACATTTGACACGGAGAGAACTTTAGCTTCATCGGCAAGGAAAGGGAAAACACCATAAACAAGAAAATAATTTTGACGAACAGAAGCCAAGTGCAATGAAAATAATGCACCAAGGAAATCTAAAATTAGCATTGACTACTATTTGTGAAACTGGTGGGATCGAGCACTTGTATAAAATAGTTAATGTCCCATGAGTATCGAAATATCAATTTACATACGAACAAAAATAAGTAGAATTATATGTGAACACATAGCTTGTTGATCTTCGTTGCTACGTCAACATCAAGTAAAAATCAAACAAATGTTGTTAGGTGAATCAACATGATCTTATGAGACACATTTTTTTGTCAAAAAGAATGTGAGACACAACTCAGAAAACATTTAATTAAACAACATGTTTGCGATGATAACCTCTTCATAAAAACCTCCTACCCTCTAGAATTTTCTATTTGGCTATACATAACCATAAACGAGAAACGGGTAGTTTATGCTTTGAAAGTTTACAACTGAAGTTTATATGCAACCACAGACATGACTATGCAGTTGTCACGAATTCATTCACAGATACATGTATTATAATTTTTTATTCGTCTTCTCACATACAAGATTCCTTGGTTTAAACATTTTTCTCAGGAACGACTTCTCGAAAGCCAAAATAATTAACAAAACAATTGGTACAAAATAATATTTGAATCTAGCACAACAAAAGTGTATTTTTTAGTGGCCGACATTAAAAATAGAGAACAATGAATGGAAATAGTATTTATCAATATGAACATGTGGTTAATTGTGCAAAGTAAGTAATAGAACAAAATACTAGATGAAAAATGAATTATAAACAAGTATAAAATTATAGCGTAAATTTCATTTGATCTAACTCGCCATGAAAATGTGTGTAATGTGAGATACCACACTGTATGATGCACCATCGTTGGCATCATGAATGTAGACATTACTTGTATGGGTTATTTATGTGTACAATTATGCACGCACCAATATTTTATATTATATTGTCTCGAGATGAGGTCTAACATATTACTTGTTTCGCCTGAATTACATATATTGTTGTAGTAGTTTTACATATACGTCAAGTTGATCATAAAATACTTTGCCCATGCTTCCTAAGCCTAAGTGGAGGTGGGTCATCTATTCATGAATGCAAACTCTACAAAGCACACTGTACGACCGGTTTGGCTTTTATAGCCCATGAAGGCTTATGTATCCCCTTAAACTATATAGTACTAATCAATGAAAAGCAGTCAAATTCTCAAAAATAAAAAGAGTTGCCATGAGCCGGCCACCACATGATTAAGCTTTGCTTCGCTCCGTACGTTGGCATGCACCCATTCAGAAGGCCTGTACAGTTAGAGAAAAACTTGGAGCGCCCAGCGCCTCCCTTCCAACTTAGTTCGTTCTCTCTATCCTCGAATCAAGATCGACCTGTTTGCCACAACCATTTCAAGTCATCGTCTTTGCACGGGCATTACCGACTCCCAATCGTCTAAAAGCGAGGATTGTCTTGGTGAATCATTCGCTAATAAAAAGGAATGCCACCGACGCTCAATCTTTTGGCAACTTTTCCTTTCTTTTCGTGAACAACCAAATTAACATTCCTTCATGGTCTCCACTATTCCTCATTTTGGCACAGCAAAACAACATAGAACTACATGGGAAATAACAATCGATGATCATGTACCGATCGAGTTAGTAATACAGATGGATCACATCAATTATGATAGAGCCGAACATGTTATAATTGAGATGCACAATAAACGAAGAACGAAAAGTAAAACACTGCAGGGGACACGAGATTTTAACGTGGAAAACCCTTGCAACACACAAGGGAAAAACCACGGGCGCCAGCCAGCAAAACTTCACTATTTCGGTGGTGTTTACAAACGCCGTGGGTGTACAATGATGCGATGATAACCCTAGCGGCGGCTTACAGGGAATATAAATAGACGGTGGCAACGATCCGTCCGGCGACGGGCCTCGCTCCGCTCGTCAGAAGTTAGCCTCCCTTTAGTATATGAATTTGGATCACAAAATAACAAACTCCACCTTGAGACAAATTCCTTGTAGCATGAACTTCAACAATCACCTGAATCAACAAAGAAAACACTTGCTGGCGCCAATAGCCACTTGGGCTAAACAGTTATACCAACCAAGCTTGAGCAAAGCTCAAACTTGGACACAGGGACAGGCTTAGTCATCATATCAGCGAGGATTATCATGAGTACTAATCTTGCATACCTTCACTTTACCTTTTGCAACCACATCTCTGATTGCGTGGTACTTAATATCAATGTGCTTTGTTCTATCATGGAACATCTGATCTTTAGTAAGATAAATAGCACTTTGACTGTCACTCGAACAACTTAATGCAAGAATTATCTCCACAAAGCTCAGCATATAACCCTTTCAGCCAAACAGCCTCTTTACCTGCCTCAAGCAATAGCCATGTACTCAGCCTCGGTAGTAGATTGTGCAACGGCATCCTGCAAAGTAGCCTTCCGAGCTAACAGCACATCCACCAACAGTAAACACATAACCTGTGAGGGACCTTCTCCGATCCAAATCGCCAAGCATAATCTGAATCCACATATCCGGCGAGCCCCTCACCAATCCTGCCAAACCTCAAGCAAGCTTTTGATGTGCCGCGAAGGTACCTGAAAATCCACCGAACAGACTTTCCAATGTTCTTTACCGGGATTAGCCATGTATCGACTGACCAAACTCATAGCATATGATAGATCAGGACGTGAACAAACCATGGCATACATCAAGGAACCAACAGCACTAGAATAGGGAACTCGAGACATGTACTCAATATCATCTTTAGAGCTAGGACATTGCAAAGCTGACAACTTGAAATGAGAAGCAATAGGAGTAGTAACTGACTTTGCATCATGCATATTAAAACGATGAAGAACTTTCTCAATGTACTTTTCCTGACTAAGAAACAACAAACTAGACTTTCTGTCCCTTTTGATTTCCATGCCTAGTATTTTCTTAGCAGGACCAAGATCCTTCATCTCAAACTCACTACTTAATTGATTCTTTAAAGTAGTGATCTCTTTCATGCTCTTGGCAGCAATCAACATATCATCAACATATAGCAGCAAATAAATAGGTGATCCATTAACAAACTTGATATACACACAACTATCATACCGAGATCTCTCAAAACCATGTGTAAGCATAAATGAATCAAACCTTTTATACCACTTGTCGTGGCGACCGTTTCAGACCATAAAGGGACCTCTTTAATTTGCAAACAAGATCCTCCTTACCAGGCACAACATAACCTTCAGGTTGGTCCATATATATATCCTCCTCCAACTCACCATGCGAAAAGCGGTCTTTACATCTAGCTGCTCAAGCTCAAGATCATGCATAGCAACAATACCAAAGAAAGCACGAATAGAACTATGCTTCACAACCGGGGAGAATACATCATTATAATCAACACCTGGAATTTGACTGAAACCTTTTGCTACTAACCTTGCCTTAAACCGTGGAGGCTCATTAGGAGACAAACCTTCCTTTCTTTTGAATATCCACTTGCAGCGGACAGCCTTCTTTTGTTTAGGCAAGTGCACAACATCCCATGTGCCATTCTTCTCAAGCGATTGCATCTCTTCTTGCATCGCACCTACCCACTTATCTTTATCAACCGAAGCAATGGCTTCAGTATATGTAGCTGGTTCAATATCATGCTCCACCTGTTCAAGCACAACTCAAAGCATAAACAACAATATCACATTCTTGAATTAATCGGGTAGGAGGTGTAATATTTCTCTTAGGGCGGTCAGCAGCAATAGACCGTCCTTGTCGCTGAACAAAAGGTGGTGAAGGTGGAACATCATTATCATCATTGTTGGTTTCAGGAAACACATTTTCATTCTCCTTTGCGTGCTCCACCTGCACGCCAATTCCGTGCTGCTCATCATCGAAACATCGGGAGAATCAATAGCATCGAAATATCGGTAGACGGACTATCATTAAACATAACCGCCTCATTAAAAACGACATTCCTGCTCAACACAATTTTCTTAGTTTCAGGATTCCATAATCTATATGCCTTAACTCCCGAACCATAACCAAGGAAGATGCACTTAACAGCCCTTGGCTCCAACTTTCCATTATCAACATGAGCGTAAGCGATGCAACCGAAAACTCTCAAATCTGAATAATCAGCGAGCGAACCAGACCATACCTCAATTGGAGTTTTCTTATCAAGTGGAACAGAAGGTGACCCGTTGATGAGATAACATGCGGTGGAGGCTGCTTCAGCCCAAAAACCTCTATGCATCTTTGCATTAGACAACATGCAGCGAGCCCTCGAAATAATGGTCCTGTTCATGCGTTCACCCACGCCATTCTGTTGAGGGGTGTACGGAATTGTATGATGTCTTACCATCCCATCATTGCTGCAAAACTCATCAAATTCATTTGAACAAAATTCCATACCATTGTCAGTACGGAGTATCTTAACCTTCTTTTCAGTTTGGGTTTCTACCATAACTTTCCACTTCTTAAAAGCATTAAAAACATCAGATTTATGTTTCAGGAAATATGGCCACACTTTTCTTGAGTAATCATCAATAATTGTAAGCATGTAATTAGCACCACCATTAGAAGTTCTACGGGACGGACCCCAAACATCAGCGTGTACATAATCTAAAATTCCTTTGGTGGTATGAACGGAAGCATTAAATTTTACTCTTTTATGCTTACCAAAGATGCGAGTGCTCACAGAACTCAAGATTACCTAAATCGCAGCCATCAATTAGCTCTCTCTTTGCCAATTCTGCCATGCCAAGCTCACTCATATGTCCAAGACGCTTGTGCCAAAGGTTAGTCTTACTAGTTTCATCGGAACTAACAGCAGCAGCAATACCGGGCAAAGTGCTACCTCTAAGGACATATAATTTCGCAGAATTCATATCACCAATCATAATAATGAGAGAACCCGATGATACCTTCAAAAGTTTGTTCCCACCTTTGTACTTGTACCCGTCACAATCAAGGGTACTCAAAGAGATCAAATTCCTCGCCATGGAGGGTATGTGTTTCACTCCAGTCAACGTGCGTGTCATCCCATCATGGGTCTTGATCTGAACAGAACCAATGCCAACAATGCTGCACTGGTTGTCATTCCCCACACGCACAAAATCTCCACTCTGCACAGACTCATAAGAACTGAACCAATCTTTGTTACAGCAAATATGAAACGAACATGCAGTATCAAGAATCCATTCATCATCACGTGAAACACATGCAGCCAAAACAGCTAAGCAATCTCCATCCGAACTATCACTACCAGCAACAACAGCAGCCTCACCCTTACCGGTGACAACGGCAGCCTTACCATTACCATCATTATTTTTCGGTTGGTAAGTTCCGTTCCTTTTCTCCTTGTTCTGCAGCTTCCAACAATCATCAATATTGTGGCTAGATTTCTTACAATACCTGCAGAACTTGTCACGTCCTTTGGACTTTGAGCGACCTCTATCGCCCTTGCTCTTATCTCTGTTGTTGTGGTAGTAGTTATCTCGCTGCTCAGTCCTTCCACGGACCTCTAACGCCTCCGCCTTGGAGGACGAACTTTCAGCCTGCACCATAGATTTCATTTTCTCCTTTTGTTGGAGAGCATCATAAACTTCCGCGAGAGTTAGTTTGTCGCGGCTCAATAATATGGTGTCACGAAAATTACTCGAAAGAATTTGGCAGCGAGCATAAAAGAAGAAGACCTAAATCCTCATCCTCATACTTAACTTCTATAGACTGCAAATCGAAACAATCTCTTTCCAGGAAGATAGGTGATTCATTACCGAACCTCCCTCTTGCAACTTATGCGAGAACAGCTTCATCTTCACGTGCAATCTGCCTGTGAGATCCTTGGACAAACAGATCTCCTCTAGTTTGACCCATAACTCGGCGGTGGTTTTCTCCTGCAGCACTTCCTGCAGAATATTATTGGACAGATGGAGTTGAATCAACGATAAAGCCTTACGGTCTTTCCGCTTCTCCGCATCGGTCCAGGTATCCTTCGCTTTCTCGCCGAAAGCATCGATCGCTTCATCCAGATCTGAAGATTGGGCGAGAATCGCCCTCATCTTCACTTGCCACAAAGCAAATCTCGTGGTGTAGTCCAGCTGCGGTAGATCGAACTTCGGTGACGACATCTCGTAAACCCTAGATCCAAAGAACACGGGCTCGATACCACTTGTTATAATTGAGATGCACAATAAACGAAGAACGAAAAGTAAAACACTGCAGGGGACACGAGATTTTAACGTGGAAAACCCTTGCAACACACAAGGGAAAAACCACGGGCGCCAGCCAACAAAACTTCACTATTTCGGTGGTGTTTACAAACGCCGTGGGTGTACAATGATGCGATGATAACCCTAGCGGCGGCTTACGGGGAATATAAATAGACGGTGGCAACGATCCGTACTGCGGGGGCTGCCGCCCCCGCACCCCCCGCAGGCGTCCCTGTAGGGCACGACATATGGGCTAACTTCTGACTACGCTACGCTTCGGCCCAAGCCTCCGGCGACGGGCCTCGCTCCGCTCGTCAGAAGTTAGCCTCCCTTTAGTATATGAATTTGGATCACAAAATAACAGAACATACTGAACGTCTGCCTAGCTCGTGTGAACGAGAGGACATATTTTTTGATCGTACTAGATCCAAGAATACGAGTAGCTCGCGTGGATTGTTACTCGGGGATATTTATGGTCGTAGGTGTCAGCTAGACTGATATTCACCGATCAGTTCTCGCCCAGCGATAGCGCTATCATCGTCTTCATGGTGATCGATTGATCTCCAGCTAGCACACACACATTGTTTGGAGTGGCACTTATTTCCCACATCTCATCATCGTAGAGATAGTTTTCAGTGCAAACTGAGCCTGCACGCAACCACGGTTCACACGAGTGTAGAGGACCGATAGTTCACACGATACTTGAATTGAAGTCAGTGCTATTTTATCACCCACTGCAAAAGCCAAAATGTATGTGTTTTTTTTTTTTTGAAATTCCTTCGGGTGGAAACCCGACAAAGCTGCTATTAATAAATGGAGTACAAGAAGACCCTAAGAGATACAAAGAATTACATAGGGGTCTAGGAAATAAACAGAGAGGACCCTGAAAAAAAACAAAAACGTGATCAAGTCCTCCATCTTCCTCCTCCAGATCAAGCTCGGACGACGGACTGCGCCATCATCTCCGGGGACAAACCACTTGGAGACGAAACACAGGAGAATCACCGTTGGTCGGAGCAGAGCAGCGGCGGAGCGACAGCCCTCCTGTCATTCAGTCCGATGCCAAAAAGCATCGAAGAGGAGCTCCTCTTCAAAGCCGTCACCGCCATCAATCAACTCCCGCAACCCAGCCACCACCATGGGGCTTGAGCAAGCGAGAGAGAGAGAGTCGGCCGCGACGAGTACTGCGTCATCAGCTAGATGGAGAAGCACGACTGCATGGCACCTCCCGCCCCCTCGCCTCCACGGCCGGTCAGGCCGGAAGAAACCAAGCAGTCCGCCTCCGCGCCCACCTCCCCCGCCACCATGGCCGGCCAAGGAGGCAAGGAGGCAACCTTCTCGTCAGTTGTTGACTCCTAGGCGCCTTATCGAAGAGCGTAGCCATCGACGAGCTCCAGTCCAAGATCCCCCTTGGATTTGGAGGGAGGCCGCCAGCGACGGGCCGCCTGGTGCCGCGCCGGAGCACCAGAGAGGCACTCAGCCCCTGTCACCTCCAGATCAAGCCCTTGACGACGACTCCGACCAATCCCCCTCACCACCAAGGCCGTCCAGGAGCGGAAGAAGAGGCGCCATGAGGAGCTCGAGGGAGATGGTGATGGCCTTATTACAGAGATCGATCGAGGAGGAGGCTCCCTGGACTCCGGCCGCCGGAGCAGAGAGGGACGCCGCCAGCACTCGGCCCGCTCTGGATCTTGCCGCGAAACCAGAGCTCCCACTCTAAACCTAACCGGCAAACCGCCGGAAAACTACTCCTATCCTAGGAAACCTACTCCGGCGCCTCACCTCCGCCACCTCCGGCCGGCATCGCCGCCGGAGAGGCACGGGATCGGGTCGGTTCTCTCGGATTTGCCTCTGGATACTGTAGTAGGCTGAGAGAGGAGACGGAAGCTTGGGTGTAAAAGGTATGTGTTCAAGCTAGTCTATCCGCGTGACGGCAACGAGCAGCTACGCACCTACAGTACTAGGTAGATAGATCATGTCGACAGCGGATCTGTGGAAAACATGCATTTGCCACACTCTAATGCAACAGTATTTTATATGCTCGATCTAATATCTCTGCGTCACGTACTTACTTGAACGCCACCCAAATTAGCCCTTTAGCCGTGAGCGAGCAGAGGTAACCGTTTGGTGGGTAGTGTCACACGTGTTAACTCTGGCGCTAGCTACTCCCTGATAAGGAGGGAGTATAGATGAGTAGCTGTTCGTGCTTGTCGACCCAGACGCTGATCACTCGCACTTGTTGTTAGTGGTGTCATGCGATACTTGCAGGTGCAGCCAGCGAAATGGTACCGTGGATCGGGGAAACCGCAAAGCGCAAAACCTTGGCCAGCTTTTCTCATAGATGGATGAACCACCAACCAGATCGAACCAGGTGCACCACCACGAGCCGAGCCCACAGCCGCGGGTTAGCGCTACAGTTCGCCACCACGCGATCGCGCGTGCTTCACTTCGGCGGCACCCTTCCGGCCGACGGTGGCAGGGAAACGTTGGTCGTCGGAGCATCCCCTCTCTTCCTCAACATATTCGCCCATCAACTTTGACCTGGGCTAGCTTGATCTGCACACAACTCTGGATACCCAATGTGAATGGACAATAGGAACACTAGATTACGACCCTGAAATTCAGGGTTCGTTCGTCGATGCCGACCTCAGACTTCCTTTTGTTAACAGGGGAAGGTACTTATATGTTGGGAGGTTTCAAGTGTGTAACGGTTAACTACACCAGGCTCACAAGTCACATTATTTTCTGCAAAAGGTAACCTTTCATCCACTTTTTTCGGTTCTCCCCTTTTCCACTTCAACAATCATGACATTGGTAAGATATAACCACTCTTCTCTTCCATAACTGTATCACACAGAGAGAGAACATGTTAAACATCACAATCAGCACACATGGTTTCTTGTTCTCTTGTTTTCTACTAGATGCCTACATGGAGAAATGGTGTGACTTTTGATCCTCTTGTGAAGTTTACTTATTTTGTTCTTTGTTGTTCGGTTGGTTTGTGTTGTGTTGGGTTCATTGGTTTCGAGTGAGGTACTACCTCCGATTCAAGGAATAAGGCGCCCTCATTTTACGTGCTTTTCGTTTGACTAAGTATTACTTCAAATATATAAAGATTGTTTGTATAAAATTAATATCATTAGAAAGTGATTTTCAATACGAATCCAACGATACTAATTACATATAATATAACCAAGATTTTGTTGCTCAATTTTTATGGTCAAAGTTCGTCTTGGAATACGTGTGCGCCTTATTCCTTGGGACGGAGGTAGTAGATGAGAAAGAATGGCAGGGATGTGAACTTGTGGGCATTGCTCCTGGTTACTTCTGGCTTCTGAGTTCTGAGTGAAGTTGTTGCAATTGTCCCTGGCTTTGGGTGACAGTGAGATTTTGGTCAGTTTAACATCACTTCTTTCTGTAACGTTCTATGTAGAAATTTTGCTCTGAGTAGACGTTCTACATTCTTCTGGAGTACACTTCCTAATTTTTATAGCAATAACTTGTTTCGCCTTACAAGTGACGATCTACTAGCCACTCTCTAGAACAATAAGAAGAGAAGAACTTTGGAGGCCCTGCTAAGGCAATGGTAGACATAATATTATATGTTTCATACTACTTCCATAGAACACTAATGAATCAGATGAAAATATTACCTTCTTGTTCATATCATAATATAGAGTATCTTCTGGTAGATAACATAATTAAGGTGCAGATAATGTCCAGTGATACAAACACCCTCTTTTATCATACCCAATTTGGCTCAAAATTATCTGAAAGAGAATTGAAGCCAACATGATGGCAAGCAGAAAAAAATGAAGAAGTTGCAAAACGAGCAGAAAAGGAGACATCTACGATAAACCGCCATAAAAGAAGTGCATAGGCAAGCAGATAAAAAAAGAGAACTTGCAAAACGACAATAAAGAAGTGCATAGGCAACCTCTCAATTTCTTCTATTTATTCCATATATGACATACCGAGTTCAAAAATACATGGACACCATAATGGTTAATAGATATTTTCTTCTAAAAACAGTCAATTACATACTGTACACTGCATAATGCTAACATTAACATATGAAGGTAGCAAAATACGACACTTGCAGTCCAGTCCACCAGGTATACATTTCTTGCCGGGTAAACCGTTCAATCTGATCTCAAGAGTGCAAATTCCAGTATGAGCTATGATGAACTACTGACACTCACAAGCTTCTCTCTTCCCCTGGAGGATCAGCGGGAGCCTATGATTACTGGATGCAACCTGTTGTTGACGGTCGCTCAGAATTTCTATTTCCGGGCTATTGGTTGGTGACACAATAGTAGAATTCTAGATAGATAGAGTTTTGTTGCTTTTCATTTTTCGTTGATTCATGTCTCAACCTTAGCTGATCCATGATTGTAATATGTTGAATATTCTAAATTTTGCAATAAATAAAATGACTATTTGTATCACTTGATGCAGAGGCCGGGGCTATGCTCCTATTTTGAAAAAAAAAACTTCGTCCTCTTTGCCCGAGTGTTACCGACTCCCAATCATCTAAAAGCGTGTGTGGTCTTAGTGAATCATTTGCTAATGAGGGACATGGAGATGTTGCTATCGGTTTTGCCCACATCTTCAACATCTGCCCCTGCAAGCTTTGTAAGCCAGATGCCCTGAATTTCTATGGTCACCGTGATTGCTATTTAGATTGCTGCCAAGGTCAGTTCAGAAGTGAAAGAAAAAGATTTGAGTCTGATCTCGCTAATGGCCACATTCTCACGGTGCTGAACTTATTCTGAATGGCTTCATCATCACCATGCCAATGCCGATGACCAATGATTATCATCAGAAGCGTACTCGTCCTCGTTGTTTGCTGATTGCTGAAGAGATGGTTGTGCTTCAATTGCAGTCAGGTTGCCGCATTCCAATTCCTTGTCAAGCTGCTGATAATGTTGTCTTTTCTTTCTTCGTGCCTCTCGGGTGTATATGCCAGAGACAGATGAGAGAGTCTCCGATGTCGCTCCCCAGATTCAGCGGCAAAGATTTCTTCGATTTGAGTCTTATCAATGTTCCTTGCTCGATTTGGGTACACTAAGGTGCTTTGCACGAAATCCTACTAGATCTTAGCACCCTTCACCAAGCCCGACAGGATCGACTGCTAAATTCGCCTCTGCTCACCAAATTTCCGAAGGATCGCAACAACTCTGATACCATTTGATAAGACCCTACTAGTAAATATAATTCAGCACACCAGTACAGATGTTTGGTTCAAGTTGTAGATTACAGGGGGAATTTGGGAATGAGATGTAGAGGAAGCAACAAGGTGAGAAATAGACGTAGGTGAGATGGGCCACCGCGTCTAATCCTGCATATCATACCAGGCTTCTGTTGGATCGTTTGGGCTGCACTGGCTCTTGCTTTCGGCCCAACTCTTCAGCCTAGCTTTTATTGCTTCTCCCAGTTTCCTGTAGCTCAGCGTCTGTTGTCGTAGTTACTGCCTTACTGGTAGGTCTCGACATACATAGACAACATCTTAATTTCTTCTGTTTATTCAAAATATGACATATCAAGCTAAATAATACATGGACACCATAATGGCCAACAGATTTTCTGCTCTAAAAAAGTCAATTAAAGATTGTACACTGTATATGCTAACATAACCAAATAAAGTTAACACTTGCAGAGGTTGCACCGAGATTTTCAGAATGCCAGATCCAACAGGGTATACATCTTGCTGGGTGAAACATTTAATCTGATCTTGGGAGTGCAAATTCCAGTATGAACTATGATGAACTACTGAGACTGACAAGCTTCTCTCTTAGTTTCTCCAAGCGGGCCTGGACAAGGGAGTGTCAGAATAGAAAGTTCACAGCGCTAAATAACAGTGTAACACAACTTTAATTGCAATCAAGGAATGTTGAAACTGCAGTACATTTGCTCAACTCTAACCTTGAACGACTTGGACCGACGAATAGATGGATCAACGGCCAATGCATCTGCATAAGCACCCTCTGCCGAATGATACTCTCCCATTGCAAATAGTGCGTCTCCCCGTGACAAGTGAGACTGCATAGCCATGATGCACAAGAGCTGATGAGCATGACATCCCTACGCGACTTATTGTTTTAGAAGCAGGAACGTTACATGCAGCTCTATTGAGAAAGCCAAGCAGCAAACTGCAAGCGTTAATTGACAACAACCATAAAAAAGAAGAGCATTGAAAGACAGAATACTCAGGACAAGCACTAGAATCTGTGATGTTCAAAGCTTCAATGGAGCTTACTAACCGGGTATATGCTATTGGTTGATGCTGTCAGAACCACATTTATCAGGACATAGTGAAAAGTGCAGACTGCGTATATGTATGTATGGAATTACAGCATTTCAGTTTGGCATCGGAAAGCTCCTCCCTTATACAAGTGAACATTGTTTCACATTATGTGCACAGATAAATTACTCACCCAATCCATCTGCACCATTGATATTGTACAAGTGAAAATCGTTTCACATTAGTGAACACAAACTAATTATCACATTTTTTTTCCGAAATGAACACAAACTAATTATCATATGCATACAGTGAGAGTGAGTTATTCTAATCAGCGTATGAAGCCACCTGTGCCAAAGTTAAACACCGGAACTGTGCGCTGTCTTGCAGTCAAAATTTTGTACAAACTCTCGATTTTGCAAGTTATGGACTCATGGCCAAGCATACTATGTGGTTTTCCGATTCAGTTTAACTGTTATAAGTACCCACCCTGGTTTTGTCCAACCTGAACTTACTAGTTAACGCAGGGACATTTGCACTATTTTGTCACAGAAAATGCCCAAACTGAGCTATCTAATTAATAACTAGACATCATAACTACACATGAAGTATCATGGACAAAACAAGGAACCCAATTTAGAAGTACCTGAGGAAATTTGGGAGCTATCCTTATCGCTTCCTCCGCATCCGCAAGGGCACCGGTGGTATCCCCAATTGCCAATCTCGCTTTACACCTGCAGAATTGTCACAGCCCAAGCTCATGAGAGTGCACATCTACACTCCCAAACACAAGTTCTGCAACAAATTCACCAGAACGAACCTGCTCCCGTACACCAGATGCAATCCACCTGGAGCATTCAGTCCAATGCTCTAGAGCATATACAACAAATAATCAGAGCACAGCACATGGAAACTGCAGTTTTTTGTTCATGGCACTATGAAGAGAAATGAATCGCAGAGACAGAGCAAGCACGCTCGTCAGACATAGACGGCGTCCTCGCACGCGCGCACCTCGGTGAAGAGCGCCTCGGCCTCGGCGGCGTTCCCCTCGGCGAGGGCGGCCTCCGCCTTCTCCCTTACCGCGAGCGCGGCGAGCCCCGCGTCCGCGTCGAACTCGGCCGCGCCGAGGAGGTGCTCCAGGAGCCGCGCGGCGCGCGCGGCCGTGCCCACGTGGGCGAACACGGCGGTGCCGCGGCCGGGGACGGAGGCGGCGACGTTGGGCCCCGCGCCGCAGCGGCCGAGGCACCCGCAGGAGGCCACGTCGACGCGCGGCGGGGGCGGCGCGAGGCCCCCCAGCGCCGCCAGCACCTCCCGCCCGCCCTGCCTCGCGCACGTGCGGCTCGTGCACACGCGTATCTCTATCGCCGCCTCGGCCGCGGCGTGCGGCGGAGCGGGACCTCGCCGGCGCGGCGCTGGTGGTCGGGGAGTGCAGGCGAGGGAGTAGCAGCGGGAGCGGGAGGCCGCGGCTGCTCCCGGTACCGCCGTCGCCATGTAGATGGCTCTGGACTTGGACGAGGTTGCTCTCCGTGGCCCACCCAGAATACCTGAAAAAAAATTTGGTACCCCATCCAGAAAAGCCCAATTAGCCCTCGTCATCACGGCTCAGGGCTCACGCGAGCGATTCGCCGATTCCCCGCGACCCTGCTGCGGCGCCGCCCCGACCGCCGCCGCCCGACGGCTCAAGTCCGTCCGTCTCTCCGCGACCCCGGCGCACGCCCGCGGCCCGCCGTCGTCGCTCTCTGCGCCTCACCGCGTCTGCGGCTCTGCGCCCCGCCGCCCTGGTCCCCGGCTCCCCATCTCGCCGGCTCTGCCGCCGGCCGCCACTCGCCCCTGGACCCCTGCTCTTGAGCTCTTCCACGCCGACGAGCACACAGCAGTGAGCGCGGTGAGCCCCTATTCTCTCTTCTCTCTCTAGACTGTAGCGTGTATCTGTTCTCTGTTAAGTGTTAAGTGTGTAAATTGCTAAAGATGGAGGTCCCGGAGGAGAGACCTCCGTTAAATATGGTTTTAGAAATTGGAATACACCCGAATCATTTTAAAAGCATGTTGTTTATGATTTAGTTTACATGCTTCTCAAAGTGATATTGCTCCTATCGGTTGGTTGCGACGGCGAAAGATGAAAAAGTCTTTTCCACAATTAGTCTAGTGAAAAACAAGTTGAGAAATAGTATGGGTAATGATGAGCTCTTGAACCATTGCTTAGTTGCTGAAACTTTCATGGCAATGCGAAACCGTATGTAATTTTCTAATTATGCTATATTCTATCATGTAAGAATTTTCATGTTTTGAACTAATTGTATTGTAAACGTGCACATTTGATATATGTACTTCAATGTTGACAATGAATTTGCCTCATATATTGTTCATTACTTCATTAGGCAAAGGTTTTTCACATTTTAGGGGACGCAAAAAAATTTTGCAGTGTCATGTTGGCGGCACGCGTTAACCTCAAGGGCTGGCAGCAGGCGGCTGTTGCAGTTGGCTCTGCATTTGGGGCCTTGCTTGATCCTAAGAGAGCTGATCTGATAGCTGCGCTTGGGGAGACTACTGGGAAGCCAGCATTTGAGCGTGTGCTCCAGCGCATGAGGAACAGTCATGAAGGCAGGGTAAACCCATACTATCTCCTCTCTTGTTCTGAATCAGACGTGCCATTATGTTTGGAGATTTCTCGTTGTCTAGACCATTGTTTTAGAGCCTTTTCTACACGCATAATACATAGGTTGTGTATAAACTTGCAATTTTCGAAACGCCACAATTTCTCATGTGAAAACAAAGAATAATTGCCAGTTGATGATTTACCCATGCTAGAATTGTTTTAGGGTCGGTTTGCTTGTTTCATGTGGTTTGTTTCCAGGTGTCGATGTAGTTTACAGGGTGTACAGGATTACAGGGTTTATATGAAGCAATGTATTTCCTTTTATTGCTGTTCACTGGATCAAATTTCCAAATTACTGCTCCTTAGTCCTTATCCGCTGGAGTTAACTTATTAATACCTGACCAATTTAAATATATGCCACTATTATCGTTATGTGATGCAGTTGCTCACTGTCTTGAATGCCAGTCCACTGAAATTTGTGTATACATTAAGACATGGCTAGACATGGAAAACTGAGGATACAATTATTTACATTTGTTTGTGGACTTCATTCCCAATGTAACTAAAATAGTTTGTTCCTACAGGAAATTCTTTTGGAGCGTCCTCGGGTTATATCCACACAGGTTTCCCGTGCCTGGGACATGCCTGAGAACACATTTGGTGCTGCCTACGCTCAGTTCATGGGATCAAGGAACTTCTCACCAGACGACCGCCCGCCAGTTCGCTTCATGGACACCGACGACCTTGCCTTTGTTGCAACCCGTGCCCGTGAGGTGCATGACTTTTGGCACGTGCTGTTTGGCCTTCCGACCAATCTGATTGGCGAGACTGCTCTCAAGGTGATCGAGTTTGAGCAGATGTTCCTCCCAATGTGTATGCTCTCTGTTGCCGGTGGGTCTGTGAGGTTCAGCGAGAAACAGAGGAATCTGTTTTTCCAGCATTATTTCCCATGGGCGACCAAGGCAGGTCTCAACGCTACGGACCTGATGTCTGTGTACTATGAGAAGCACTTCCATGAAGATCTGGAAGAGGTGAGGAGAAACTGGGGAATTGTGCCGTGCCCAGATCCCAAAAAGAGCAGCGTTGTTTAGACTTCAGAGCAAAACGTTTTGTATCAAAACCATCTGCACTCGGCTTTCGGCTTTTGGCCTTCTTCGTTATGTCAGCTTCTCTGTTTTCTATAGTAACGCTATTGATATATATTAGAAGTAAATAGGGCATGGTAGCGTTTTCCGTTGTAAGAAAGCACACCATGTTGAACATCAGGTACTTTTGTCTGATGTATATTTATGGTTTACTCAAATGTCTTCTATTATAGGTTTGAATTAGTACCAAGGATGTGTAAGTGGGCCAAATGGATAAGTGGGATCCCCTTCCGCTTCACTCTAGACTATATACATTTCTTTTTATTTTTAGTAAATTTGAATTTTATTATCCCACTTATTTCACGAAAATAAGTCTACTCCCTCCGTTCCATATTTCTAATATATATAAGGTTTGGTCAAAGTCAAGGTTTGTAATCTTTAACCAATTATCTATGATAAAATATCAATATAGACAAAATATAACATAAATGATATGATACTAATAATAATATTTTTTTACATATGATTGGTCAAACTTGGCAAATTTTGATTTCAACTGAATAATATGAAACGGAGTGAGTAGTGTAAGGCAAAGATGTAGAGTGGGGTCCCACTTATCACATTTACACATCTCTATTTAGTACCTTTGCTATGTCAGTTTCTCTACTTTCGGGAGTATATTAGCAAATACATAGGGTAAGATAGCGTTTTCGCTGTAAGAAAGCACACAATGCTGAACAAGAGCTACTTTTATGTAGTTTGTATTCACGGGTTATTCAAATGTCGTCTAATATAGTTTGAAATGGTACCTTTAAATCGGAGTGTTGCACATCTGACGTCTATGAAAGAAACTGAGTACCGTCTCAGAAAGAAACATAGAACTTGACTGCTTCAGGTAAAAGGGCTATACGTTAGAACAAGAGTGAACGCAAGTTTGAAGAACACAATGTTCTGCTCCAGTTTTGCAGTGAGAGGAGACAATTACATTTTACACATGATAAAGCAAAAAAAAATTACAGTCTGAATTGCTTATCTCATTCTCTTCCAAACAACTTCAGATGATCTGGCAAGCGTGGCACTAGGGAAAAAAAATGCCGTACAACATTGCTCGAGTCATCTTGGGCGTCAAATTTACAGAAAACTCAAAGAATCAACCTATTGTTACATTTGTAACACCCCGAAAAAGCATACTAATTACAAGGCTCAAAACTTACAACACAACACATCAGAACATGGACTGCTCAGTAAGCAATAACTTATGCGGCAGCTGTGGTACACAATACACAGCGCATCTTAGACTCGGCCGAGGGGGAGCCATCATCGTCCTCCGAGTCTTCATCGCTATCCCGAGCTGTTGACTTCATCGAGTCTAACCCACCTTCGAGGCAAGACTGATGGTACGCGTGGCAGCAGTAGAACACGATGATAGAGATGTCCTGGATAGATAGAGGATCGAAGCACAGGCAACATCGAGCACCGCACCTCGTTCTGGATTTGATCTCTAAGCTACGTAAACTCGTCGACGATCTCTCGCCTATCCGTGAAGAACCTTCGTCGGCTCTTGTTGTTCCTTGTGCCTCCTCGTCCATGGTTGCCATGCAGACTCCGCGTCGAGCCTCTTGGTAGTATTTAACCAGAAGATTAACACAATCCGTCTATAAAAGGAAGAGGGTCAGCACATGTTTAAGATGGATGACATATTGACCAGGGTAGTGAAATGGAGACAGTGGACCTTTAATATATCGTTGCATCCATTCCTCAGTGAAGTTTCTGTTCGATAGTCTGTCACAATTTTTACAAGGCGATCCCGCAATCTACCAATCAAAGCATGAGTTGTCAGTACATACTTGAACTAGGAATGGAAATGGTTGTCGAATAAAATTGAGGTGCATTGTCAGTTATTTCTAGGAGAAGCTATCTATCAGCTGGATTCTGCAATCATATAATGGTCAGCGGTAATACTCCCTCCGTCCCAAAGTAAGTGACTCAACTTTGTCTACATACGGTTGTATCCAGACACGTTTAGTGTGTAGATACATTCATACCTAGAAAAAGTTGAGTCACTTATTTTAGGACAGAAGGAGTACTACTTCTCTTTCACAAACTGTTGGTAAGTTGTGATGTAAGAATTGATTTAATAAGGTTTCTGTCATGTATAATATTTCATAGGATCAACCTTGTGATCATTGGACGAAATAGAGTTTCATGCGAACACACTTACTTAGGTATTTCTAGCCCATCTGGAACCAAATTGACAATGTACAGAGGATCGAGATTGCCGACAGTATGTTCCAACAGCATCCCGACCTGCTCAAGTCACAACAAATAACATAAGATACATAATGGTATCACTCTCATCTCATGAAGATTAAGCAAAAATAACATTTGGTTACCATTTCAGGCTTTTGGAGGCACTGTTTTATCAGTTCCTCCCATAGTTCATCATCATGTTGCTCCGTAACAAATTCAACAGCCTGCATACAGTTCAAACTTTATGTTACTGTAATCCAGTCCAGCAGATACAACTTTATTAACACAGCATAAGATATCACAAGAAAATGAGGCTGGTTGGGTTGGGACCTCCTGTATGTCTTCCAGTTTGTTTATAATCGTAGAAAGAGCTTCCTTAGCATTTCCCATACGACCAAGAACAAAAACTTGCTCTCTGACAAGTTCCCTTCGTGAAAATATTTCATATGCCTACAATAACCAAACGTCATTGTTATTGTAAAGATGGAAAAACAAATTTGTTAAGAAATTAGTATTAGGAGTTGGACCTTGTCAAGCCTGTAATGCTGGCTGGTACGAAGGAAGGGTATTAACATCCTTGGCTCATAATCTGCATACAACTCCAGCTAACACAGATAGTTTGAAGTTACTAGTTCATGTCATATCACAAGCTAGAAGTACAAAAATAGGCGAAACGGGCAGAATGAGCAAGTCAGGAATATGTAAAAGATAGTATGGTCAATGAGAATTCAAATACCTGCATATCATGATAATCTTTTCCAGCATGAATGTCTGTCTCAAACAGAGCATGTAAATACTGATGCAACAAATATTTCTTGTCGCAATTTTTACTAGTATGCAACAATTGCTCCACGACTTCAAATGGGGGAATGATATCACGATGTTGGATCAACAGGTGAATTGCTCTTTTACTATCCAGTATCATAAGATTAACAACCTGCATATTGCATGTAAGAACAATAGTTGAGTGGAGGATGGGTAAGACTTTGTCATTCTACGCTATGCCTCAGGAGAATGTATATATATAAGGAGCTCAAATTAGGCAACAGACTAGGCTTATGGTCAAATTAAATTCCATAAATTTCAGCCACAAATACAAACTAAATATTGTGCTTGTGCTAATTTATTAGCATCCGGTTGGAAATCCTAACACCATACCTTATCATGAATTGCATCATGTAGGTTATGCTTCTCGATAAACTCAAATACTTCAGGCTTCAGGAGCTGGACAAAATGAGGCTTTAGCAATACAGACATGTGCTGAAAACGAAACTACAGCAAAAGCTCTTTTATAACAAAAATGTAGAATGACGCTGTTGACTACAATTTAGGATGTACTTACTTCAGCATAGAGAGAAAGGGCCTTTTCATATTGACTATTGATCACATACAGTTCAGCTAAAGCCTACAATGCAGACACAAACCAGGATATCAATCTGCAGCTCAAGTAAATAATGTACAGTCTCTCAACATCCAATAAAAAAAATTCTGACCCACCTCTTTTAATGGGTCAGTCATCGATGAGGAACTGAGCTGTGGCTCAATGGCAGATATGACTGGTGAAGCAGAGTATAATGCAGGTGGCCAGCTTTTTATCGTAGTCAAGAGAAGCTCATGGAAAGTAGCGTTGGTAGTTAGAGCTACAAGGGCAACCTACATAAACCAAATCAGAATAGTATTAGGAATAGATAGGTTTGGAAAGAGCAAACAAATAATTATTATAAGCACCTCATAAGCGGTATCACTCAGTTGTGGATTGTCAATGGGAATGTAAGGGATCAACACAGAAAGCTGGCGGAGATGTGCAAAGTGAAAGACCCACCTGTGGTATACATATAAACATGTACAATTAACACAGATAATGCCCATGCTAGGTGAAAATGTGTATCTATATATTTTTCTCACCTCTCCCATGCTGAAGGAGATCCTCGCAGTATCTTTGGACAGAGTTGTGCTGCTTCAGCGTATTTTCTTTCAATTATCAGGTGATCAAGGTATCTTGAACCCACCTAATACAAAATTTTAAAAATAAAACGAAAAAATTTAATAATTCAACTATATCCTCGCGTATTTTTTGGTTCAAAATATCCCTTGTGTGGTTGGGTCTCGTTTTCATAGTTGGAGATGCCCTTCCTAAAACTAATCCCAAGTATGATAGACGAGCAGCTATTTCTGCTGTACATATATATCAATTGCATTACTATGGTCACCGTAGCATATGACACTCAAAGGTCTAAAGATCTCGTAAAAGAATTCCTAATGTGGGCCATTTGAATAAAAAGCACTATTGCTTGGTGACAGAGGTCTCATTATTGTCAGATGAGATGGCTAGTCTGTATATGAAGTCAGCAATACAGTAAACCCCAATCAACATAATGGCATGAAGGCATCCTCATTAACAGAAAGATAATGATGATGCATACCATACTCCAGAATAATCAAATCTAACGTTGCTACTTTACCTCATTAAGAAGCTCAGTCCTCCCTTGTCCTTCCTCAACTGCAGCCAATGCCTTTTCATGCCAGCCATGTTGAAGAAGCCACGCAATATGGTCTTCAGTATCTCTAATTAGAAGGCACATACAATCAGAGAAAATATTCTAATGAAATTCACCACAATTTTAGAAATAATAACGCTGTATAAATCATTGCCTTGTTTAATTAGAAACTGCAAAACAAGGGGCTTATATAAGTTCCAGTTTTGCAATATTTTAACAAACCTTGGCTTTGCTACCACAATATCCTTAGGAGAGACGATGTAATAAAGAGGTTCATCGCCAGCAGCCCACTGTCCACCTGCATTGCTACTTCCTGGATCACAAAACAAGTAAGGGTTCCTTCGTTATAAAAGTTCCAGCAAAAATGAAGAAATCTCCATTCGCAGTTGAGCAATCCACCAAACCTGAGAAAGGCGCATGAGCAAGAGTGTAATCCTTTGCCTTATAGTGCTCATAACCATGAATGGGCAGAGCATCAGTAGTAACCACATCATTTTTCCATGATACAAGATGTATTTCTGGACGCTGCGCTGTTCCCTACAGAATTTTCCAAACATAATGGAAACATCAATGAGTGAAAGGGTAATATGAGGACAAGTAGTGATGGTTGTACCCATATGAGGACAAGCAGTGATGGTTACCTGCCGTAAAGGAGCAGAAGTGCTAATTTTTTTATCTTTGTCATCCTCTTCAGGGATATATGCAAGCATAACCAAAAGATCCCCAAAGGGAGCAATCCCAGATATGTGGTAGCCTGTTTGGAAAGAGCCCACTATATCAACATACTTATCAGAACTTACTGCAGAAATACTCCTTTGCATTCCATTGAGTCCTTGAGATTCTGTTCGAATGGCAGCAATCTTGACACTTGTTCCCCACCCAATAACTAAAACTGTATCGTCCTACAAATGGAAAGATCAGTCAGTATGCAGCATGTACACGTTCCATTTAGTCTATCCTACAAGTCATAAGATATGTTGTAAGGTGCATATATCCTTATTCCTCGTAAAACAGAGCATGCATGATGCTCCTAAACATAACAGACAATATGTTCCACCCATATGGTACCATTAGTATTGTTATGGTTAACATACTTTGTCTTACACTATTTGCTCAGACTACAGATGAAGGAACCCTTGTTGCAAACATCAGCAAAAGCATTCAATTCTATGTGATTTTTTTTCTTCTTTTCCACCTTACAGTACTCTTTGTCTGCTGACTAGGTTAAGATGTTCCAACTTAGCCGTAGTCACATACTTGGTTGAAATAAACTAGTATATAAATTCAATCAAAACATTATTCACCTGCCAGACCAAGTGAGGAAGCAAAACTTCTGGTCGAGGAATTCCTTTTGGTCTTTCTATGAATGCAATTCCTCTGTCCGTTTTCATATCATGCACTTTCACCCCTGCATCATTAGCCCAGGCAAGAAGATCTGCCCTCCACTTCATAGAATGGATCGGTCCTTCGCCCTCACGCAGAACCTATAAGATAAGGACAGGAGGCAACATCCATTAGAGCTCACTGGACCATCAGATCATACTGTATCCCAAGAATGCAAAGCGTACCTTTTTGTTATAGCCTCCTCCCCAAGTCTTCTTTGTCAGCACAAGCACTTGACCGGCTAAACCACCTGTAGCAAATCTTTTGTAGTTTCGGGAGTAGTCAGGGTCTAACGCAATTGCTTTCATGGGCCGATGGTACTCAAACTTGAGCTTATCATCGGTGAAGAGGTTGCTTATTACTACTGTGCCATCGTCTGAGCAGCTTCCAATATATTCACGGTCTTCAAAACTGATGTCATTTATGGTTGCTGTGTGAGCGGCAATTTGCTTCGACTACAAAACATATTGAAAAGGATGGATGAAGATAGATTAGTATCAACATAATAAAGGATACTTATGACATTTGTAGAGGCAGAATCTACGTGGGATTACGAAGGCATCAGAATACAGGCTTCACTTCACATATCGCATACCATCTTTTTCCTATATAGTTTCCATGAACCCTTTCTTTCAACGAAAAGCATGACACTAAGTTTTCCTATTCAGACTTATGGCAACATGATCGTTACAGCCAATGTTATCTAGCATGGATTCAAGCCATAATGGTGTTTTTTTCGGATGATAAGCCATAATGATGTTTTCTTCAGATAATAAAGCCATAATGAAGCTAGCAGCAGCAATCTTGATTCACTCTAATACATTTGTTTACCTAGAAGCTTTTGACCCACATAGTTACCTCAGCTCTTGTCTTAGCACATTTACTTCGACTCAGTTTCAGAGTTCAGCACATGGTCCTAATCCGGTAAGCGAAATTCAGCATATCAATCACAATTCACAAGCAATCATCGCTCAAATTTGTCATTGTTGATATTCATCGCTCTAACGCTATCCCTATCCTTAAATCTCAGCTGCAAGAGCTTGCACGCACCCCTCCAAAATCCAACTGCTACGAAATTGGCTAGTAGTTAGTTATAGAGAACCAATCAGTATGACAACAATGCTACGGGTGGGGAGAAGCTAAGGGGAAAGCTCTGAGGGGCGATCCAATGGCGAGCCACGGCAGGAACCCCGCGATTCCGCGCGCGCGCGCGAGGAGGAGTTTTCCCCGTACCGGTACCTCGTTGCCCTGGAAGTCGAGGATGTGGAGGGTGCCGTCGTGGGTGCCGAGCAGCACGGCGCGGTCGGTGACGGCGATGGCGGCGGCGGCGTCGGTGGAGAGGATCGCCGGCACGCTGCCGCCGAGGCGCTGGTACTTGAGCCGCGGCTCCTCCTCCGGCTCCGCCTCCGCCTCCGCGCCGTACCCCTCCTCGTCCTCGTCCTCCTCCTCCCGGTCGTACCCCCCGTCCCCGTTCACCAGCGCCGGGTGCCCGCGCCGCGCGGTGGACGACATCCTCGCCGGCGACGGGCCTCGCTCCGCTCGTCAGAAGTTAGCCTCCCTTTAGTATACGAATTTGGATCACAAAATAACAGTTTCTGCTCCGCCGCTCCCCACAGCTTGCCGGCGCTCGCCCCCTAGACCGCCACCACGCCGCGGCGAACGTTCGTTCGCACTTCCCAGCGCCGCGACGAGGGGAACGCCAAGGACCGCGTACAGCGCCGCCGGTCGCCCTCGCCAAGCCAAGGCCGCCGCCGGTGAGCTCCGGCACCCCACCGCGCGGTGCACCACGTCGTCTTCCCGGAGGCTCCCGGCGCCAGGGGCAGTGTCGAGGCCGTCCGCCGGACGCCCTCGCCAAGCCAAGGCCGCCGCCGGTGAGCTTCGCATCCGGAGGACCTCATTCGCCCCACCTGTACATGCCACTGTTCAGCAAGACGACGTCTCCTTGCAGGTCAATTTCCCCCCTTTGCTACCGCTCGAATTGTTCCCCATGATCGCTAAGTACCTAAATTCCCCACCAAAACCATTTGTCAGACTAACCTATCTGGAACCAGCAGGAGGGAGGAGGGATTTCTTGGCTGCACCGTCTCTCCGACGAGGCTACAAGTCCCGCAGCAGCTGCTGCTCGTGTCGACGAGGCGGCCTTCCTTCCTGCTGCAGACCATTCCTGGGTGGACGACCAGACCAGGGCTTCCAGTGTGGTGGCGCCGTGCTTGCCACAAGCGACCTGCTGGTCATGTCTTAGCCTTGGCTATGATAAACCCTCTATGGTGAGCTGGGATTTCAACCTGCCCTATGTGATCCGATCTGATTTGGCCATCGAGCACTCATGTATGTTCGTGCTCTTGAATGATGCCTACTATATCTTTAACCTTTTTTCAATAGTGCAAAGTTGATATCATATTTTCATTAACCACGTGTATGTGATTTGTAAGACTGAACTTCTTGGAGTAAACAATCGTTCTGTTATACTTGTACTTAATAATTGCTTAGAACAATATATGGTCCTGTTGATCTTGGAACTCTAGGATACTTGCTAGTATGTTTCCGAGTCATCAAATCAAAATATTAAACATGATTCTTTCAGCTACTCCCTCCGATCCCTTTTGGTTGTACTAAATTCGAGTCAATTAAAAGTGATAGGATGGAGTACTACGTTCTGCGGTTTATTCGAGACTTTGTGCTAATTTGTTGGAGAATGTTCTCGGTCATATGTGGTCATGTTTTCTTCTAATCTATACGCCAGTGAATAAACCAAGCAAATCATGTATTATTTAGTAGTTGGCAAGAATGCAAGCTCGATTTGCCTCCTACATGTTTGAAGATTGCATATTGTGCTTTTTTGCCTTTTTGTGTGCTGAACACCTGTTTAATGCAACTTTCTTTGTTGTTTCTTATATTTTTTCTTCTGCAGACCATTGGTTGTTTCTCCAACCACTTATATCTGCCTATGGGGCGGTGGTTCTTGGATCCCTAGTTGCTCCCGATGCTAATGCGGATGTGAATACTGATATCAGCCACGAGAATGCTATGATCCGGTGACGAGGTTGGCATCATTTCGATATACTTGTCTTGCTGTCTTGATCCGCATGGGCTGAATACTGATATTTATTTGCATGGGCTGCTGATCCGCATGCCGAGATGTGATTAAAAATCCATTTTTTGCGTAGGAGATCAAAGTAAAGGTCTTGGTTGAAGCAAGCTGCGGATGTTGAGGGAACGACCGGACTAGGCCTTCCGAGTGTGGTGGCGCCATGCTTGCCACAAGCGACTTCGTTTGTTTTTAATTGCCTTTGGCTACGACAAACCCTCTATGGTGAGCTGGGATTTCAACCTCGCCTTATGTGCTCCGATCTGATTTGGCCATCGGGCACTCATGTATGTTCGTGCTCTTGAATGATGGCTACTATATCTTTAGCCTTTTTCAATAGTGCAATGTTGATATCTCCTCCTGTCCAGGAGAGGTACTAGCTAGTCGTTCTAGATTTGAATGTACCTATACACAAAATATGTCTAGCTACGTCCAAATCACCGACAATAATATGGAACAGAGGGTGAACTACTCAATGTGTAATTCATCTACTTTTCTTCCTCTTAAATGCCATTTTCTTATTGTTACTGTAAACTGTGAATTGGCCCTATGCAGTAATGCTAATCATATTTTCATTAACCATGTGTATGTAATTTGTAAGACTGAACTTCTTGGAGTAAACAATCGTTCTGTTATACTTGTACTTAATAATTGCTTAGAACAATATATGGTGATGTTGATCTTTCAACTCTAGGATGCTTGCTAGTATGCTTATGAGGCATCAAATCAAAATATTAAACATGATGCTTTCAGCTACTCCCTTCAATCTATTTTCATTGACTCGGATTTAGTGCAAAATTCGAGTCAATTAAAAGGGATTGGAGGGAGTCCTACGTTTCCAGTTCATTGAAGACTTTGTGCTGATTTGTTGGACAATGTTCTCGGTCATATGTGGTCATGTTTTCTTCCTAGTCCATACGCCAGTGAATAAACCAAGTAAATCATGTATTATCTAGTAGTTGGCAAGAATGCAAGCTCGATTTGCCTCCTTCATGTTTGAAGGTTGCATATTGAGCTTTATTGCCTTTTGTGTGCTGAACACTTGTTAATGCAAGCTGTCTTTGTTGTTTCTTATGTTTTTTCTTGTGCGGACCATTGGTCTTTTGTCCAACCACTTATATCTCGCCTATGGGGCGGTGGTTCTTGGATCTCTAGATGCTCCCGCTGCTAATGCATATGTGAATACCGATATTAGCCCCGAGAATGCTATGATCCGAGTGACAGGTTGGCATCATTTCGATATATACTTGTGCTGCTGCTGATCTGCATGGGCTGAATACTGATATTTATTTGCATGGGCTGCTGATCTGCATACTGAGATGTGATTAAAAATCCATTTTTTGCGTAGGAGATCAAAGTAAAGGTCTTGATTATTTGGTCGAAGCAAGCTGCAGATGTTGAGTGAACGTGCTACTTTCGCTGTTGTATGTAAAAGCCAGGCAAGTTAATGGTCAGATGAAGCATATGCTGCCGAAAAGTTTAGGCCACTAGTCTTCCAAAAAAAGGTCTAGGTTTTGTTGTTTTAGTCGCTCCTATTAGCTTTGGTCGTTGCTAATTCAGCCTTTTTTGGTATTCATATTGTACTACCTTGTTGTGATTTGAAGTTGTTTGATTTCTGGTCAAGATTCAACTGGATTATGCTTGCATACATATTTGATTTTTGTTGTGGTGATTTGGATCCGGCAGTCACTACAGCTATATTAGTACATAGCTTCATTACATGTTTGTAATCATGTCGTCTTCTTTACTCGTGTTCACTAGTTTTCATGTTCCCGTCACACCAAACAATTCATATGTTTGATTTTTGTTGTGGTGGTTCGGAGCTCGGTAGTCACTACGGCTATACTAGTACATAGCTTCATTGCATGTCTGTAATCATGTCATCTTCTTTTCTGTATTAACTAGTTTTTTGTTCCCTTCACACCAAACAATCCATACGTCTTTTCAAAGTGTGTTCACTGAGTTTGGATAACTAAAGGTCATTATCTCTTTTATTAGTGTACACCTTATATTGTATACCTATTTAAGTTGGATGAGCCAATGGGGGTGAACAACCTAAGCTTTCTTGTTCACCCTATCTCCTCTACCTTTTTTTTTTTGATAATGGGAATATATTAGTACCAAGATGATACCAATTACACCCTATTTCTAATTGCTCTATGGTGATAAGGTATGGCACATCGTAGTAGGCTTGCAAGATTTGTCTTTGCGAGTGAAAAAAATTAAGCTTTCTTGTTCACCCTCAGTCCTCACCCTATTTCCTCTATTTTAGACATTACTATGCCAAAAATAATTTGTTGCAAGTAGTGTTCATATGGTGTCTTTTATTTGTCATACAAGTGGTAGTCATAGTGGAGCCTGTCTTTTGTACTACTAGGCATTTATCTTTGTCGTGTTCTCTCTTACAAGCTTGACTGAAAGTTTCTTATATTGTTCACTTGCAGACCAATGGCCGTTGGTCCAGACACTTGTATGTGACTTATAGAAGCAGAGGGTCGTTTTTGGAACCCAGTTGCTCCTGTTGTAAATGGGGATGTGTATACTGATATCTCACCTGTGAACTCCGTGATCTTTTGACAGAGGTTTGTATCCTGTGTTGACCTTATTTCTTTGTATGGTCTCGTCGATACTAAGATGTGTGTTTAAAACTACATTTTTTGTGGCATAGAAGATGAAGTAATGTGTTGATTATTTGGTTGAAGTGTTTGCTGCGAAGCTGAGCCGAGTGCTACATTAGCTGCTGTAGAAGCCAGACAAGTTAAAGTTGAGATTCTTAGGTCCAGTTCTTTTGGAGGTTTTGAACGGCTAAGGGGTGAAAATAAACTATAGCTGAAAATAACCATTTTAAGTGTTTCCGATTTTTCATGTTATTTACGTCCTAATGCCACCACATGAGGACCTCTTGGTTGACCAAACCGTTTTCTCCAGAAGCGTGATTTCCTCCTTACTCCCGAGCTAGATTTGCTCCTGCTCGCACCCGTCTGCCACCGCCATGGGAAACTCCAGACGTCAGTGCCCGCCACCCCACACCCCCATAACCATCCCCTATTCCAATTTCAAGGCGGAAGGTGTAGCTCGTGGCCAGCCCTTTAGCTTGTTGGCCCAGATCGAGCTTGCCTGCCGGGGCTCGATCTGCTTAAGCGCCCAAGCAGCAGCTCCGCTGCAGCTCCTCACCTATGCTGCCACAACCCGCGCGCGATCCTTCTGTCGGTCGGATCCTAGAGCCTGGCTGCTTGATGGTGTTGGCTAGCAGCTGCTCCGAAGCTGCAAAAACGGAGTACTACCAGACCTATGCCGGACGTGCTCGTCGGATCCACTTCGGATGGTACTCGACGCAGATGCAGCCCACAATGCGGAAGACCGACTTCGTTGCGGAAACGATGCTTAAGGTTTTGGTACATGATGAAAGCGAGTGCAGGATTTGAACACCATAAACATGCAATCTCGTATGTGTACTGTATAAGATGAGAGCAAGTTTACAGATGCACGAATAGTAATAATTCAGAGATACAGGTTCTAATTTTCACTAGTAGCGCTCTAACATTACACCCTTCCTTCTATTTTAGTTTTAATAAACAACTAGCAACAACCTCCTATTTTCTTATTGTAATATTTAGTAAGACGTTTAAAAATTAATTTATATATGAAGGAAGTACAAAAAATAATTCAAAAACAGTTTGTCAGAACACAAATTCATCCCTGGGCGTTACTGCATTTCTCATCACACAACTTAGATAATAAGCTGGACAACAGTTTCGATCTTATTTTCAATGTAGTTTCTCCGGAAAGCTCAAGGGTGGCTTATGTACAAGCCGGAGCTAAAAAAAACTCGGGTCGTACTTGTCAAATTCTACTTTTCCCCGTCTTCCCATTTTTGAAGATTTGTTAATATCTCTCGGACACCAAAACTACAAGAACACTTCTTTCATTAAGACTGCTAAAACACTTGATGTCAAGTTAATTTTAGTAACATGTGCTCTTAACGTTTTGATTTGTGCATGAAGTTTCTTTCGATCGAAAAATATTCTCCTCATGTGTTATGTGTATCTTTTTCAAACCAAGTTGCAATGCCGTTATATCGTTTTTCATATCAAGTTGCAATGCCGAGCTTGCTCTATAATTCAGGTCCGTTTTTCATTTGATTCGAGGGATCGTGAGGCTGGAGTTATCAATGCTCTGTCTAGGTTGCCAATAATAGTGTGTAGAGCGAATGGAAGTTAAAGACTATTTAACTGAGCCCCTCCGCTTCTACTCTTGCTTAAAAACAAATATATTTTTTCGTTTCCTTCTATATTTCCTGTTTAAGATTGTTACAAAATTTGGAGTCTCGGTGATGTTACTGATTACCTATGTAATGAAAAAATCAAACCATTTAAAACTATTAAACTGAGCGCTTTTTCACTTCTAATCTTGCTTAGAAAGAAAACAATTCTTGTTGTGTTATATTTTTGTATGTTATTTAAGTTTATTACGACATTTGGAGGCTTATGTGATGTCTTTCTTGCTCACCTGAGAAGTGATTACTAATATGAAGATAAACTAAGAACCATTCAAAAGTATTTAACCGAGGGCCTCCTTTTCTACTCTTGCTTAGAAAAAGACAACCATTTTCTCATAATCCTTTCTATTTCTGGTTTAAGCTTGTTACAAAATTTGGAGACTGGTGATGTTTTTCTTGATAACCACAGAAGTTCTTACTAATGGAAAGACAAACACCAGCCATTCAAAACTATTAAACTGAGTGCTTACACTTCTTCTTGCTTAGAAAAAACATTATTATTGTTCTGTTGCTTTTCTATTTCTGCTTTATGTTATCTATTATGGGATTCTGGAGTGCTTGTTTTTCTCCTTAACTTAAGAAGTGCTACGAATATGAAGACAAACTTAATCCATTCAGAACTATTGAACTGAGCGACTCCACTTTTAGTCTTGCTTCGAATAAAACATCTTTCAGTTCCTTTATGTTTAGACAAATTTTTGAGGCTGTGGTGGTTAACCTGAGAAGTTCTTACTAATATGAAGACAAACTCAAACCATTTAAAATATATTAACTGAGAGGCTCTACTTTTCTCGCATAGAAGATATAATGAATTCTGGCATGTTCCCTCTCTGTTTCTGATTGAGCTTTGTTACTACATTTGGAGGCTTCTGTATTGTTTTCTTGTCACCCTAAGCTATTCTTACTAATATATTAGACTAACCGATCTGGAACCAGCAGGAAGGAGGAGGGAGTTTGTGGCTGCACCGTCTCTCCGACGTGGCTACAAGTCACGGAACAACCGCTCGCTGCTCGTGTCGACGAGGCAGCCTTCATGCCCGCTGTCGGCTGTTCGTGGGTGGACGACAAGACCAGGGCTTCCAATGCGATGGCCGCCGCAAGCGACTTTGTTGTTCATATCTCGGCCTTGACTACGATAAACCCTCTATGGTGAGCTCGGATTTCAACCTACCTTATGTGCTCTGATCTGATCCGACCGTCGAGCACCCATGTGTGTTTGTTCTCGTGAATGATAGCTACTAGATATTTAGCCTTTTTTAACAAGTGAGAAGTTGCTATCTCTTGTCCGGAAGAGATACTAGCTAGTTGTCGTAGATTTGTTTGTATTCTATACACAAAATGTGTGTAGATACGTCCAAATCAACGACAACTAATATGGAACGAGAGGGAGTACTAATCAATGTGTAATTCGTCCACTTTTCTTGCTCGTTAAATGCCATTTTCTTGTTGTTACTGCACGGCAAGCTGTGTTGTGTAGTAATCCCAATCATACTTTCATCCTAATCATATTTTCATGAACCACGTGTATGTGGTATGTAAAAGTGAACTTCTTGGATGAACCACTTGTACTTGAATAATATCTTAGAACATTATATGGTCTTGTTAATCTTTGAACTATAGGATTGTTTGCTCGGTGAATGATGCTTCTAGCTAGTATGTTTCCAAGTCATTAAAATATTAACCATGATGCTTTCAGCAATTATGTTTCTTCGAGGTGTGTTGGCTGAGTTTTTGGATAACTAAAGTTCATCTCTTTTATTAGTGTTCACCATCTATTGTATACCCATTTAAGTTGGATGAGCCAATGGGAGTGAAAAACCTAAGCTTTCTTGTTCACTCTACTTCCTCTATTTTAGACTTTACCATGCCATGAAAATTTGCCTCGGTAGTGTTCATATGGTGTCTTTTATTTATCATACAAGTGGTAGTCGTAGTGGAGCATCTCTTTAGTAGTACTAGGCATTTATCTTTGTCGTCTTATCTCTTACAAGTTAAACTGAAATTTTCTTGTATTGTTCACATGCGGACTTAGGGTTGTTGGGCCAACCACTTGTATGTGACTTATAGAAGCGAGAACCCGACAGCTCGTGCTTGTGAATGGGGATATGTATACTGATATCATACTCGAGAACTCCGTGATCTTTTGGCAGAGGTTTGTATCATTTCTTTCCTAGACTTGTGTTGACCTTATTTCTTTCCACAGTCTGCTGATTATGAGATGCTTAAAACTTTATTTTTTCTGCTGCAGGGGATCATGTAAATGTGTTGATTATTTGGTTGAAGCGTTTGTGCAGAAGCTGAGCCAATTAGTGCTACTTTAGCTGCTGTAAAAGCCACTCAAGATAATGGTGAGATACTTGTCTGATTCTACTTTTCCCATTCTTTCATATTTTTGAGGATAGGTTAGTCTCTCTGGGACACAAAAACTACAATTCTTTCATTAAAGGACTGCTAAAACACTTGATGTCAAGTTAATTTTAGCAGCATGTGCTCTTAACGTCTTGGTTTGTGTGTTAAGCTTTGAATCTGAAAAATATTCTCCTGATGTGTTATGTACATCTTTTTGGAATTTTAGTTACATTGATCACCTCTTCTTGGACGGTTACGTCGATGGAGGTTTACACGGTTGGTAGACTACTACTGTTCTCCTTGCACCAATATGTGAGCAAACCCTTTGTTTTTTCATATCAAATTGGAATGCCAATCTTGCTTTATAATTGAGGTCGTTTTTCATTGGACCGTACATTTGATTCGAGGGATCATGAGGTTGTAGTTATCATTGCCCTGTTTGGATTGCCAATAATAGAGTGCATAGAGTCAATGGAATGTGAAGACTATTTGTACTTTCTTAGAAGAAGACAACTGTTTCTGGTTTAAGCTTGTTACAAAATTTGGAGACTGTTACTTGGTAACCACAGAAATACTTACTAATGGTAAGACAAAACACCAACCATTCAAAACTATTAAACTGAGCGCTTCCACTTCTTGCTTACAAAACGAGTATTATTGTTATTTTACTTTTCTATTTCTGCTTTAAGTTATTTACGAAATTCGGTGGTGATGTTTTTCTCGTTATCCTAAGAAGTGCTACGAGTATGGAGAGAAAGTTAATCCATTCAGAACTATTGAACTGAGTGACTCCACTTTTAGTCTTGCTTCGAAATAAAAATCTTGTTCTTTTAGTTCCTTTTCTTGTTCTTATTTCGGTTTCGACAAATTTCGAGGTCTGTGGTGGTGTTTTCTGTTTAACCTGAGAAATGCTTACCAATATGAAGACAAAGTTAAACCATTAAAAATATATTAAACTGAGAAGCTGTACTTTTCTTTCAGAGAACACATTCTCGCATGTTCATTCTCTGTTTAGCTTTGTTACTATATTTTTCCTGAAGTCCATTTTTCTCTGTTACACTTTTGTATATGGTTTGAGAAAAAGGTCCATGAGTTCTTCCAGTAGCTTTACATCCCAACTTTGTTTTTATTTCTTTCTAGATGCGTATATATGCATATAATTTGTAAAACTGG
This sequence comes from Lolium rigidum, assembly GCF_022539505.1. Lineage (NCBI taxonomy): Eukaryota > Viridiplantae > Streptophyta > Magnoliopsida > Poales > Poaceae > Lolium > Lolium rigidum. The sequence continues at coordinate 10,500,859 of NC_061514.1, read as the reverse complement.
ATAAGTACTTTAGAATTCTTAAAGGAATGAGCAACTATTTTAGTACTTGAACATTTAATAAATGTACAGCTATATTAATTAGTATCATGGTTTTTGTGTACGACATCTTCACGAAATAACAGGCCATCTAATTTTGTATAGTTTTGCAGCACAGGGATTGGTATATAACTATTAATAAATGTAGTAGTCATCTATGTCTTATTTCCTTGCCTTGCATAAGAAACAACTCTCTCGTCACCCACCTTTCAACTAAATTACAGATATGCAATATGGAATGACCTCGACATGCTTAATCACCTCCTTTATTCTCTACATTTATGTAGAAAAATATAAAACCAATATATGTAAGTGTAATGCAAGTAGTAATAGTTGTAAATAATGTAAGAAGATACTAAAATTGCCAAAGTTTTGCAAGTTTTCTTGTTTGGTTTTATAACATGTTGTGTATATATGTTACTTGGAGACACACATGGCTGTCATTGCATTCGTGTGCCTTGCTTTTTTGTGGATTGGGATATTGGTATTGACTTTGAGTGTGTACCGTAGTCTCGGTGTATCTGCGTGCTAGAATTTGGATTTTTTCTTGGGCATGGGTCTCCTTCTCGCATTGGTCAATACGATTAAGACGGTATCTTCCATAGTGCTAATTAAGACGAGTATCTTCTCAAAGAAACATGCTTTCGTAATTCATAACAATACGATTATTATTCACGGTTGTAGACTCGTTTGCTCCAAATTTAGTTGCGGACGTCGATTATTTGTCCCTGCGCTAAGAAAATTTGCCTCGGTAGTGTTCATATGGTGTCTTTTATTTATCATACAAGTGGTAGTCGTAGTGGAGCATATCTTTTGTAGTACTAGGCATTTATTGTTGTCGTCTTATCTCTTACAAGTTAAAATGAAATTTTCTTATATTGTTCACATGCAGACTTAAGGTTGTTGGGCCAACCACTTGTATGTGAGCAGAAGCCAGTTGCTCCTGCTGTGAATGGGGATATGTATACTCATGTCATACCTGAGAACTCCGTGATCTTTTGGCAGAGGTTTGTATCATTTCTTTTCTTAGACTTGTGTTGACCTTATTTCTTTCCACAGCGTGCTGATTATGAGATGTTTCAAACTTCATTTTTTCTGCTGCAGGGTATCAAGTAAATGTGTTGATTATTTGGTTGAAGCGTTTGTGCAGAAGCTGAGCCAATTAGTTCTACTTTAGCTGCTGTAAAAGCCACTCAAGATAATAGTGAGATACTTGTCTCCTTCTACTTTCCCGGTTCGTTCATATTTTCGAGGATAGGTTAGTATCTCCGGGACACCAAAACTACAATTCTTTCATTAAAGGATCTGCTAAAACACTTGATGTCAAGTTAATTTTAGTAACATGTGCTCTTAACGTCTTGGTTTGTGCGTTAAGCTTCTTTGAATCTGAAAAATATTCTCCGATGTGTTATGTACATCTTTTTGGAATTTTAGTTACATTGATTACCTCTTCTTGGATGGTTACGTCGATGGTGGTTTACACGGTTATGAGACTCTCCTTGCACCAATATATGAGCAAACCTTTTGTTTTTTCATATCAAATTGGAATGCCAATCTTGCTTTTACAATTGAGGTCGTTTTTCATTGGACCGTACATTTGATTTGAGGGATCATGAGGATGTAGTTATCATTGCCCTGTTTGGATTGCCAATAATAGAGTGCATAGAGTGAATGGAATGTGAAGACTATTTGTACTCTTGCTTAGAAGAAGACAACTGTTTTTTGTCATAATCCTTTTCTATTTCTGGTTTAAGCTTGTTACAAAATTTGGAGACTGTGGATGTTTACTTGTTAACCACGAAGTGCTTACTAATGGTAAGACAAAACACCAACCATTCAAAACTATTAAACTGAGCGCTTCCACTTTTTGCTTACAAAACAGTATTATTGTTATTTTACTTTTCTATTTCTGCTTCAAGTTATTTACGAAATTCGGTGGTGATGTTTTTCTCGTTATCCTAAGAAGTGCTACGAGTATGGAGAGAAAGTTAATCCATTCAGAACTATTGAACTGAGTGACTCCACTTTTAGTCTTGCTTCGAAATAAAAATCTTGTTCTTTTAGTTCCTTTTCTTGTTCTTATTTCAGTTTCGACAAATTTACGAGGCTGTGGTGGTGTTTTCTGTTTAACCTGAGAAGTGCTTACTAATATGAAGACAAACTCAAACCATTAAAACTATATTAAACTAGGAAGTTGTGCTTTTGTTTCATAGAACAAATCATGGCATGTTCATTCTCTGTTTCTGATTGAGCTTTGTTACTTATTTGGAGGGTTCCGTAAAATTTTCTTGTCAATTTGAGCTATGCTTGCTAACATGAAGGCAAACTCGTAACAGTCAAAACTATTAAAGCCTCGATTTCTAATCATATTTGTCCTAAAGTCCATTTTTGTCTGTTACACTTTTGTATATGGTTTGAGAAAAATGTCCATGAGTTCTTCCAGTAGCTTTACATCCCAACTTTGTTTTTATTTCTTTCTAGATGCGTATATATGCATATAATTTGTAGAACTAGATAAATACTTTAGAATTCTTAAAGGAATGGACAACTATTTTAGTACCTGAACATTTAATAAATGTACGGCTATATTAATTAGTATCATGGTCTTTGTGTGCGACATGTTCATGAAAAAACAGGCCTTCTAATTTGTATAGTTTTGCGGCACGGAGATTGGTATATAACTATTAATAAATGTAGTAGTCATCTATGTCTTATTTCCTTGCCTTGCATAAGAAACAACTCTCTCGTCGAGCCACCTTTCAAATAAATCTTACAGCTATGCAATATGAAATGACCTGGACATGCCTAGTCACCTCCTTGATTCTTTACATTATGTAGAAAAATATAAAACCAATATATGTAAGTGCAAGTAGTAATAGTTGAACACGCATTTATTTACATTGTAAATAATGTAAGAAGATACTAAAATTGCCAAAGTTTTGCAAGTTTTCTTCTTTGGTTTTATAACATGTTGTGTATATATGTTACTTGGAGACACACATGGCTGTCAGAATATGACTTGCACTCGTGTGCCTTGCTTTTTGTGGATTGGGTCTTCTTAATGTTTGTATTGACTTCGAGTGTGTACCATAGTCCTGGTATATCTGCGTGCTAGAATTTGGATTTTTTTCTTGGGCATGGGTCTCCTTATCGCATTGGTTAATGGTACCTAATTTACGTCTTTTGATTGTATTTGTTGGATGCAAGCCTCGTGTTGTGGCCTTCTTATGAACATCATTCTATTTTTTGCATGCGAGTGTTGTAGCCCTTCTCTGCTGGGAGGTACCTTTCATACACGTTGAGGTAAAGGTTGGATTGATTGTCCTAGCTATCCTCTATTTGTTCCTCTATTTGTTCATGGACGAGAGCATCGATGACATTGTAGCTGCATATGGTTCGGTTTTTGTGCCACCACAAGCCCACTTGAGGTTCGGTGCTGCCGTGATGCACCTATGAGTGCTGTCACTATCGACTTGGGCCAAAACTCAACCTCTGTTCTCTAGTACAATTTTTTTTGTTTAGGGCAGCTTTTTACGGTGAACTAGCCATGGAAAGAGTCGCGTGGAAGCTTGTTATCCATGTGCCGGAACCATGAGTTGGTTACGAGAGATCTTATGGGTTTCACCTCTAGCCTACCCCAACTTGTTTGGGAATAAAGGCTTTGTTGTTGTTGTTTGGAAGCTTTTTACGGTACAAGCTGATTCAGATTAAAGTGTTGGAATTTGATAGTGACCTGCACGGGCTGCTCGTTGCTGGCTTCTACCCGGCACTACTCGCTGCCGTCGCCATCTTCACCGACCATGTCCCTGAATTGCTGCGTGAGACGGCCATCTAGGATGTCGGTACCAACACCTCCTTCTTGTTTCACATGTAGACCAAAAGGGTGTGCTTGATGTTACATCATTGTTGCTGTGGTAGATAATTACTTGCGGGTAGATTATTATGTTCCTCGTATTTGACTAGGCGGGACAATAATATCATCTTCTTCCCGAGACTTTTATTTATACTTGAAAAACTTTTGCTTTCATGCATGCAACATACAAAAAACTTACGTTTATGCATGCATCATTTGGAAAACTTGCATTCATGCATGCATAATATGATTTTGTTGCCGAGACTTTCCACAATTGTGCTTTGCCGAGGCTGATCTGTTGATGCGTGGTGTTTCTTAATTACTACTTGAGATAAAGATCGTTGGTTGAGATTGTGATGGAGCTGAACTGTATATCACATGAGTTGTCCTTTTTTATTCTTATGTTTACTATTTGCTACGTGGTCTGGATTTCCAAAATATAGTGCAGTCATCTTATGACCTTCCCATTCCATATGTAATCTAGGATCACTTGTCTTTTCTTACGTTTTCATGTGATCTCATCTTTTTAGTATGAGGTGTTGGAGCAGATTGGTAAAAGAGCATTTGGCCCTGCTTTGTTGTGAGGCGCTAGTCTACAAGTACATCCCCAATGGCACACTGAAAGAGATCCTCACAGATGCAATTTCTCGCAGACCCATCAATCAGGAAATTTGGGCTTGGTGCTGGACTTGAAGCGGAGCCTCTGTGTTATGCTTGGTGCTGCGAGTGGCTTCTCCTACCTGCATGAGCATGCGGACTCTCTGATCTTCCACCGGGACATCAAATGAGACAACATTCTCCTCAAAGAGCTATTGGCTGGCTGTTAAGGTCGCTGGCTTTGGCCTCTGCAAGCTTCTAGGTGAGGATGGCAGAGGACATGTCACCACTCAAGTGAAGGGCACAATGGTAGAGAAGAAGTGTAGCGCTGTCGCTATTTCCTTGTTTTCCTGGGATATTACCTTGTTTAACACTATTTGTGCTTTGTGAAATGTTTAATTGAAACGCCATGTGTGCTGAGGTATCTTGTATTACATGGTTGCTTTGAATAGTTGAATGTGAATGTAGGCATTCAGATTCCCATAGTTCTATTTTTGTATTAGTAATGGTCATGCCTAGTGTGTTGGCTTTGTGGATGATTCTTTTGATATTTTGGATATGCACATTTGTACTTGCTGTTTATGAATGCCAGGCTTAATGACCATCTTTACAACCTGTGGAAGCTAAGAAACATGAGGCCAGAGGTGACCACACGGTTCCATATTTGTCAATGCACGCGGTCAGCTCGGCATTGACGTATGGATGGAAGCTGTTTTGTTGCCAGTTGTTGGCATGAGTTGAATTTATGTCGCTGGCTTTTCTTGCTACACGCTGTTCGTGGTTGGTTCAAAAGGATGAAACTTGAAACCCTCTGATGGTCAATGTCTGCACAAACACACAGGAAAGATATGAGTTGTGGTCGAGAACCCCGACCGATTGACCATGGGTTAAGAAAGCAAAAAAAGCTAGAAACCAACAACCTCCTAATAGACTGGATTAATGAAAAAAAATAAAAACGAAAGACTGATTTATGGAATCTTGGCCATACATCATTTCCACCAAGCAACGAATCCATGTAAAGGAGTAGGAAAAACTCATCTCCATACCCGCTCTATAGCCATTTCATCTCTTCAATTCAAACTTGCTTTCTCCCATATAATGATATAAATATGAGGCCGCGACCACATAACCGCGCGTCGGCTATCGCGTGTCTGTCGATGCACACGGCTAACTCGGCGAGTGAAGTACACATTCAGTCCGTCTGGGTGGCCGGAGGCTGCAACGGCGGTGGGTATATGTTGAATGTATGTCGGCGACCGACTTTCTAGATGCTGCTCATGGTTGGCTACTCCTCGGGGACACCCACCGATGGTCAATGTCCGCACAAACACACGGGAAAGATATGAGTTGATCTGCAGCTTTGTGAATAATAGTTTCAGTTTTGATTCACTCATGAGATGCGCAACCCATACATGCCAGCCAAAGGGTCTGTGCTTCCTTTGTACTATACATACTGTAATCTTCATTTTTAATTATGTCACATTATGTATTTAACGGAACCTGTAAGTTGAATTTTGTACTTGAAACATCAAAGGGTCTTCTTTTCTGTTGTGTCATCAAAGTCCCCCAAAAATAGCATTGCCCACGGCAATATTTTCTTAGCTTATGTTCCTCCATATTCATTCAAGTTCAGCCTGCTAAAACAATATGCTCCTATGTGGTGCTGTTGTAGTCAAAGGTCTGCTAGTAAGTAAGACCCTAAGAGGACAGACATTTAGTCAGGCCTTTTATGTGACTGAGAAAACAACGCACTAGCCGAGGTACTTACGGAGAAGATTGGTCACGGTTAAAAAACAAAAGAATAATATCAAAAAAAAAACCCAGGTTACGCAGACCCCGGCTACTTGACGAACCCGTCAGAAAACAACTGAAAGCCTGGTTCATGGGGCGTGTCTAGATTGAATCGTCAAACACAATAACTACCCATCAGAAAAAAATGCAATCGCCTCGGGTGCAGTAGCACAATTAATGCCCTCATTTAGGTGGTGTTTCCTTCACGCTGGATGACTTTCCACGTGAGCAATCCGTGGCACTAACAAATCTTGGCCATACATCATTTTCACCAAGCAACGATCCAAGAGAGTTGGAAAATATCATCTCCTTTCCCGCTCTTCGGTCATTTCATCATTTCAATTCAAACTTGCCTTTCCTCTATAAGTATGAGGCCACAACCACACAGCCGCGCGTCGGCTATCGCGTGACTTGTGACTTTGGACTTTGGCGTCGGCGAGGACGAGGACGAGGAGATGCTGATGGCGAATCAGTTGGCCTACGGCAGGTAACTCTCCATGCTTTTTGGATTCGTTGATCACTACCCAGCCGCTATTTTTCTACATGGGCGACATCATCTAGTTGGAACGCGTACAGAGGTCTGGATCTTAGAGTTTTCCAATTTCTTAGTGAGATCTCAGATTAGTTTTGCTAGCTTTCTTTTCTTTCTTTCGGCAGCCAGGTTTGGGTTCCTGTAGTTGTATTTCCAGACTTCGTCAAAAATTTAAAAAGGTTAAGGAAGGCTTTTGCCTGCCGTAGTTGCCCCCAAAAAAATCTTATTTAAATGGCTAAGTTAGTTTGAAAGCTGATTCTTTGAATGGATACATCTGAACTGCCGAACAAACTGCTATTTTCAGTGGCTGCTAGCGCCTAGATGCCTCCATTTCCCACGGCCAGTTATCTTTGAGAAGCCACGAGAAAGAAGCTACAGACACCTGAAGGCCCTGTACTTGCGAGGTTATATCAATGGGCAGCCTATCAACAAGATGCTGGTGGACATCGGAGCGGCAGTCAACATTATGTCATACTCCATGCTACGTCGGTTGGGACGCTCTAGCTCGGACCTGATCAAGACCAACGTTACACTGAGCGATTTCAACGGCCAAGCATCTGACGCACAAGGTGTTCTGAACGTGGATCTGACCGTAGGAAGGAAAACCATCCCTACGACGTTCTTTATTGTCGATAGCAAGAGCACCTATGATGTCCTGCTAGGGAGAGATTGGATCCACGCCAACTGTTGCATTCCATCCACGATGCACCAATGCTTAATACGGTGGGATGGAGATGAAGTAGAGGTCGTCCACGCAGATGACTCAGCCGAGATTTCAACGGCTGGCATGAACGTTTGGGAGACGACAGGCCAAGAGCCACTCTCAGGCATCAATTTGGACGACTGCGAGCGCATCGACGTGACGAAGGACGGGGTTAGGCTGGTCTTATCCACCGGCCTGACCGTATAGGAGGTGGAGTTCGCCCAGGAGTGGAGGTCGTCTTCGCTCTCGCTCTTCAGCTCCCCTTCGATGAGGAACTGGAGGTCGTCCTCCCCATCGGTCAGAGGTAAGTCACCATCTGACCCGACGAGTGCCTCGGGTAGGCCATCCGGCACGTGGTCAAAGTTCCACTCCTGCACGCTCGAGGAAGAAGATTGGAAAGAGAGGCCTGATGAGATGGAGAAAGAGGAAGACATTGCTACAGGGAAAGAGGGTTTTTAGGTGCCGATGGCCAGAACAGAGCAAGGGGATGAAGTGGCGAACCGTTCGGCGCAGTTAAATAAGGGGGGTATAGTGGAGATTCAATGCCACAGCAGTTTCCGAGGAAGTGGTGCCCAAAGAAAAAAAAATTGCCAAGTCACGCGGAGAAGTTGAGGAGGCAAGGCATCATGATGAAGGATACTGCGACGGTTCTGCTCTGCCACGACATGACCCGACGAAGAAAAAGCAGAGTGATTTTGGAATTGTCATTTCCAAAACCAGGGGGGGCATGTGTTATCACCAGAATTTGACCGGATCAGAGGTGGGCCGCGATTAAGATGGGCTTGAAGAATATACCTGGAAGGAATACATTGAATCGGCCTTGTATACAAAGTTTGGGCTAGTTTGCTCGTGTATCTGTAAATATAGTAGGATACGTGTCGGTTAGATAGAATTTGGCTCGTGCACGGTTAGGATTATTCCCACGTTAGAAAGTCTACGGACTATAAATATGTATCTAGGGTTTCTGAAATAAACAACAATCACGTTCACCACAAACCAATCTAGGCGCATCGCCAACTCCCTTGTCTCGAGGGTTTCTTCCGGGTAAGCATCATGCTGCCTAGATCGCATCTTGCGATCTAGGCAGTACACGTTTATTCGCCGTTCATGCGTTGCTCGTGCTGAAGCCTTGTTGATGGCGAGCAACGTAGTTATCATAGATGTGTTAGGGTTAGCATTGTTTCATCGTATCATATGCTTTCGTCCGTGCAACCCTTAGATGTCTAGCCGCCCTTACACCTATCTTAGAGGTCCAAGTGCTCCAGGTGCTTATCTTGATGAAATATTGAAATCCCCAGAATCCTAACTCCATTCGTTGAGGTCCCTGAAAGCTAAAAATACACAAAACATGGTTTTCATGCCTTGCATGGTTTGAACCAAAATAAAGGGGATCATTGGTAAATCCCCAAAAAACAATATAAAACATAGATATAACATCATATATGTTGCAAATATGTGGAAATATGTGTCAACAAACTACAAAGTTCATGCATGCATTTTACATACATTACGTGTATGTTTGCCCCTCTTGGCGCCATGAGTAAGGGCGTAGCCCGACGGCCCGATCGCGGCCTTAGGCGCACCGCCACCTACCAGAGGACTCCCCAGGGGCCATCGGGCCACGCCCGAGGGCTACTATCGACGTCGCAGGAACCAGGGTCCCTGTCAGACCGTGCGACGAGAGCAAGGACGAACTGCTGATCAGGAACACATCGTTTCAATGAAGACCCGAAAAGGCTTGGAGACCTACAAGATATACATCTTCAAGGTAGTCAAGCAGGACCACCGGAAGAAGAAGGCCAAGAAGAGTGTCGAGACATACAAGATCTACATCTTCATGCAAGATCATGATCCAATGGTTGCCCCTCTCGTCCATGCTAGATCCATCATTCCTAAGAGCAACAAACACATCTGGTTTAGGCAACATCATATTCTCATGTATGTGAGTAATAGTTCCGAGAAACGAAAGTACATGATAGTTAAGTTGTTTGGCACGAGCTCGACTGATAGGTCCTTATATTTGTGTAGATGTAGGTACAACGGTTGTATCAATAGATGGGATGTTCACATCAATGGCACCGATCTGTTCCCCTCCCATAGATGGCACGCAAACTCCACCGAGACGCAGCGGCACTATTGCGGCTTCTTGCCGCCACGCAAGGAGACGGCCTCACCGTCGAGCTTCGTCCTGTGGAAGGGTCAGCTTTTTCCCATGGTGTAGGTGGGAAGAAGGCTGGCACCAAGGACTAGGACGATGCCACTAGTGTGGGCGAGGAAATGACCGCCGCCATTGGCCCTTAAAAAAAGGTTGAGTTGTTGCCTCGCCTTCAATGCCCTGCCGCTAAAGCTGCAACGACGCTGCTAGAGCAGACCCGCAAAAGGCAAGACACGCTATTAACGCGGCGAAAAAAGCTTTGGAGCGTCGTCTGCCAGTACTAACGCGCAGAAGGCGAAGCAGCCTCAGGAGCTGGCGGGCGGGCCCAAGCGCGAAGGGCGCGGACTGCGCCATGTGACCCGTGTCCTTGCAGACACATTTAGAACGAAAATTTGATGATCTCTACACAGCCGTGGTTTTTCTACAAGGGCGGCATCATCTAGTTGGAACGCGTACACACGTGTGAATCTCCGGTCGATCTGATCCGCCCTCCTATTTCTTCTCTATTTTGTTCACTGCAAAAAAGAAATCCAGAAAACAAGCTATTTTTTTTCCTTCCATACAATTAAAAGAAAAAATGGACACAGGAGATATAAGAACACATTGGGGAATATGACACGAAACAGAGATGAATCAAATTGAAAAGAGTAGATGAAATGAGCTATTTTTCCCTTCCATACAATTAAGACATGATTACAGTTATTTGTTGGAAAGGTTGTCGTAAAAGGTCGTATGTATAATATATTTTTGTAAATCTTTGATGCAATAGCATACAAATTGTGTTATGATGAGAGTTATGATTTGTGGCATATATGGGGCGATTTTGTTGCATTATTTTTCTAATCTACTGGGGTATACATCAACAAACCATCAAATAGTAAGATTGGGTTTGGTAGCGTGTGCTCTGGGTGGGTTCATGAGAAAATAGAGGACAGCGGCAGCTGGATGGATTGACGCGGACACGAGGAGAAAGACATGTACTGGTTGAATCCACCATGTGGCAAAGCGACACGACTTTTTCTTTGAACCCTGCTACATAGTGCTATAGCACCGGTTAGTCTATCGGAGTGCCCCATCCAAATTAGGAAATAAAACCGGTCCAACATTCCCACTGTCTATAAATAGAAAAGTCCTGTTGCTACACGTTTGTTCTACGCGGGTATAAGCACGGTGAATGCAGGAAACGTCTTCTCATTCCTCACCTCCGCCCCAAATTCATGACAAGAAGCTCTTGATCCTGTACAAACTCACAAAAATTAAACACAAAGTAAATGTATTTGCCATCTCTCCTTTCTTCCTTGTTTCTAGAACAACATATTGGCATGTAAGAAATTGGAGTTTAACTATATAAAGTTACATGCCAGAAAAATATATTAATGTTTGTGATTCTAATTGAGGATGTAAAAAAGAGCAACGTAGATGTAGAAAGGAAGAAATAAATTACATCTAAAATCTGGGGCAATCTACTATTTATACATCCAGATCTTAGGGATTCCTAATATTTTCAAGATTCAGATGTAGAAAGAGGAAAAAAATACATCTGCTGCACCCATCGTTCTAGATGTAAAATAAAATCAAATAGAACATCCCAGCTCCAAAATTTACAACAAGAAAATTGGAGAGAATCTACTATCTTTACATCCTTGGAGCCAGGGAGGTGGAGGATTTGAGAAAAAAGAGGAGTCCAGCAAAAACAGAACCACAAAAAATCTATCGGGACCAAATACGATAACAGCAGAGGGAAACCCAGCAGGAGGGGACCTGGTAGTGGAGCCGTGGAGCGCTGGCGCCTTTCTCGCCGGTGCAGAGCGCGAGGAATTTCTCCGCGGTGCGCACGGCACCATGGAGGCGTAGAGGTCCACCACGATCTGCCCCTCCATCTCGCCGCCGATGCTCACGTCCAGGTAGCACCTCGGGTTCCTCACCATCTCCGCTGCAGCCGCCGTGGTGGCCTCGCCCCCGCCCTCCATCGCCGCGCTTGGTGAAGGCAACCCTACGTACGGATTTCTCAGTGGTGGCGGGGGCGCTACGAGCGAAGCAGGGAAGGACGGGGCGAGAAAAGGGAGCGGAATGGGGAAAAGTCGCATGAGGAAGAAAAGAAAGAGGCACACTTATTTGGACTGTAGCGCCGCTTCGTTCGGGCCGCACGATCGCGATCAGACATACATGAGAGGGGGGCACGGTGTAAGACGGGACAGTGCTCAGGCACGGAATAGAATTTGGGTTTTTCTTTTCATGCGTACGTGGAGGATCTCATGGGTACGCATGCATGGGGCTGGCTGTCGGCCGCCTTATTGGTCGTTGACCAGCGACAGGGTTGTGGACGCCGCCAACTGCCTCGCCGGCAAGCAAAGAACCAACGATAGGAGGACCTCGCACAGCTCGTCACGCATCTCGCGGCTGTGGTGACCATGCATCGCCGAGACGAAGGTGGCGGCCACTGCTCCGACGAGATCCATCGACCTCCTCGGAAGGGCGTGCCGGCGCGGTACTGCAATGGGTGTCACCGTCACCATCACCATTACCAACGTGGTCTCGCTTTGTCTTCTTTTCAGCAGTCCAGCCGTGTGCTCAGCCTTTCTATCGCAGAAGGAACATATTCCAACACTAAGAAAAAATGTGACGCTGAAGAGCGATAACGTCGAGAGCTTTCGCCTAGAAATTAGTCTGTCCCAAAGATGGGCTGCTGGCATGGACGAGTAGTAAGGGACGGGTCCATGGCAATACCTCTAGCGAGGAGAGAGGAGCCAATGGGCGTCATCGCTGCCAGCATCGACGCAAGTCGAGCTGGGATTTCTCCCGAACCCCAACCGTACAACGGACATAAACTTTGAGGTCCTTGGCAAAGACCACGAACCTTCGAAGCACAACCTATTTAGAACAATTTGAGTTTCCCAAATTTCCTGAAATTTCCGAAACTCCAAAGCAACTCCATGAAAGGATTACATGTATATTAACTCATGTGGTAAAGTTTCACGGGATACTAAAAATAGCTCCTATTTTTCCTGCACGGTAAGCCATATGCAATTTCTAAAAATCGCAACTTTGATCCATTGTATGCTTCAAGCACTTCTCAAATTAGTGGTCAATACGTATTTCACTGTTGGAAGCCGAACAATGCGACCTTAGAGGTAATCATTTGAATATAGTTCTTTCCATGGCCAAACTTTCTACATGTACTTGCACTCTTTTTTAGTCTGAATAGTTCTTTCCATTGCCGAATTTTCTACAAGTACTTGCACTATTTTCAATCAGTCACGTCAAAATATTGTTTTGATCTTATTTAAATGGACAAGTTAGTTTGACAGCTAATTCTTCGAATGGATACATCTGAACTCACCGAATAGACTGCTATTTTCAGTGGCTGCTAGCGCCTAGATGCCTCCATTTTCCACGCCGTGATCCAAAAGAAGCAAGTAGCAATTCCCAAGAGCGAGACTGAAGCAAATAGGGCTGGGTATTGAAGGCAGCAACTGGCGCGATCGACCTGGATTTCCATTCTGGCGTCGGCACATATTCTTGGTGCCGAGATTCGTTCGTGGCGGCGCGGACAACAACAAGGTTGATCATGATCATGTTATTCCTTTTTTTTTCACTGCTTATTCTTGGTACAAGAGAAATAATACACATAATAAAACACAAAGTAAAAAATAGTCATCTAAACATAAACCGATATAAATCCACCCCCCCCGCATGCCATCTACTTTCTCGCCACTAGTGGTGGGATGCTCTGCTCGTTTCTGAAGTAGTCGTCGGGATCAACCTTGCCCTTGGCGAACGCGAGCCTCTTGAAGTTATCCTTGTAGTACTTTTCTCCCCAAACCTTGGCAGATTCGTAGCTGGTGATGTTGCCCACGACGACATTTTGACCGAGGTCAAGGTCCCTGTAGTTCACGTACGCCTGCCTCGGGTTGCTGCTCACGTACGCCCCCATGAACGCGTAGAAGTCTTTGAGCCACTTGATCTGCGCTGATCCGTCCGTGGCGGCCGACCAGAAGTTCATGTACTGGATGTTGAACAGCACGCCAGCACGGTGAGGGAAGGGCGTCGCCGATTCGGGGAAGCTGCTGATCTTCCCGCCGTAGGGGTCAGCGATCATGATCCCGGCGTTGGGCTGCGCGAGGAAGTCGAATATCTTGACCCACCCGTCCTTGGGGATGGGCTGGCGGACGTAGTCGGACGTGGCCTTGCGGAAGCCGTCGGAGGTGGTTCTGTTGAGGATGTCCTCCACGGTGGCGGTGCTGCCAAGGTAGATGTAGGGCACGGACTGGATCCATGTCATCTCGTTGCAGTGCGTGCGGTTTAGGCCGAGCTCCGGGAAGCGGCTTCCCATCAATGGCAGGAGCGTGTCGCACGTGCCGAGGTACATGGACTGGAACTCGGCCGCGCCATTCTGCACGACCACCCGTATGAAGAGGTCTTCGGGGAGAGCTGGCGCGACTACCTGCCATTTGGTGAGGATGTCTACGACGCTCTCGTTGACTGTCTTTGTGAGCTTGAACATGGTGACTTTGGGCGGGACGGGCACGATCGAGCTTCACCTTCCAGGACAGCACGATGCGATGCCGAAGGTCTCGCTGCATGCCGCCTCCTCGGATGCATGGCCCAAGTGAGATCGCTTTATTTGATTGGTTCGTGACCGGTGCACGCCCACGATTCGGCCGGGTGCGCGTGGGCTGAATCCGAACAGGACCTGGGTGGTTTGCGTATGGCGTGACGTGGCCAAAGGAGGCGAGACGGCAGGTGGTTGCTCGTCGATGGAAGAAGCGCGGAGGAGGACGAGGAAGCGAACCGAACAAAGGCTGCGCTGCGCGCGCGTGTCCCTCCCTCGGCTAGCTGGCCCGGATTCATTGAACTACTACTACCGAAGAGACGCCCGGAGTTTCGCGTCTTGATTTGCCAGCTGGCTGGCAGCACGCGCGCGCGCGCAACGACTCGGGTCCGGCGCACGCACGCACGGAGGCGCGGCTATCTTCCGACCCACCCCTGCGGAGCGCTGCGAGTACAATATGCTGGCGCTGCATTTAATTTCCGTCATGCATTAACGTACAGCTCTCATCGATCGTACTACTATACGTGGTTGAAACAAAATTAAAAGCTGCTGCTATTTCCGTCTGCATTGATTCCTTGCATCCATCGACGGCATCCTTTCTTTTTCTTCTTTTTACATACTCCACGCACATGCCAATCCTAACCAAAAAAAAAAAGCACGCCTCGATCTTCTATCCTTTTTCTTCTTGTGCGCGCGCTAGCTGCTTCATTTGTTCGCGTGGTCGCGCAAACAAATTAGCTAGCCAACGGAAAATAATATAAACACGGATTACACTGGTGCCGCGCCAACCAGGAATCGATCATTAATATTTTGGCAGGTGCGACGCGACACAAACAGTCGCCTCGTTAAATCATCACCGATTAGCTGGCCTTTCTCCACATTAATTAAACTCGTCTGTCTGTCTCACCAGTAATTTATTTGGCACTTTTAGGTATGCGCGCGCACGTACACACAACTCTTTCTCTCACCTTTCGCTTCATCTCCTCGCTTCGAATTAATCCTATATCATCCCTTCGTGTACCGTCTGTGCCCATCTCTCAAATTACTTACTTTTCCAGCTTATCCACAACTCGTAAGCGTATACATTTTTTTTTTACATGAGACCTTCTCTGCTCGTATTAATCAATTACCAAGAGTACTCTACATACATACATAAAAATTTAGACACCCTAGAGAATCTATTTACGGTACAAGGGAGTAATACATACTATGACGCGGCTCTTGCGACATGCCATTCAACCATCGAGGCAAAGGCAAAGGCAAAGGCAAAGGCATTATTTGTGGGCGCGTCATAGCAGGGGCAGTCGACCGTCGAGGCAGAGTATCCAGTGGCGAGGTCGAGGACGTCAATGTAGGAGACCAGCGTGTCGGTGCGTGCGGGTAGTGTCGTTGCCTTCTATGAAAACTGTCGTGAAAGTGGAGGGAGGCAAGGAGGGAGGGTCTCGACAGAGAGCGTCGCGCATCGAAGGATAATAGGTGTGGTCACCGTATATGTATCGTCTTCCTCTATTTTTGCGCTGATGCACCGATACCATAGCCGACCGCCGATGTAAATAGCCGCACAACCGTTGTTACCAGGATAGGTAGCACGACTATAGATTCTTGTACATCCTCGTGAACGTTCCCATTAGTTATTATTGATGAATTTGGATCCATAAATGGTAGGTAGTTAATTGGGAGTACCTACTCATATCAAGCGGGTTCGATCGATCGATTGGGAAAGTGCATGCATGTTGTGTAGCATCTCACAGTGTTGAAAGCTAGCTAGCTAGCTTAATTCCACATCTGAAGGAAAATAGAAAAAGAGATGTGAAGCTACTATACCCAAAAAAAAAAGATTAATAGCTTAATTCCACTCTCTCCACTGCTGAATCTAGATCTCAGTAGCAATCCCCTCTCTTTACAAACCCTAGATCTTAGTAGTAGCTTTCTATTGATGGGCAAAGCCAAAGTCACTCTTTGTGTCGATGGGCGCATCGTATCAGGGACCATCGACACGGAGGCCGAGTTTCTAGTGGCGAGGTTGAGGACGTCAACGTAGGAGACTAGCGTGTCGATGCATGTAGGTAGCATCGTCGCTGCCCCTCGCGAAAGCGATTGTGCAAGTAGAGGCTGGGTCTCGGCAAAGGGCGTCATGTACTATGCTACGGAGGTGCATAGGGGTGGCCACCGTACCTATGTCATCTTCCTACTCCTCGCACTCGTACATCGACACCCTAGCCGGCCACCGATTTAAATAGCCGCACAAGCGCTGCTACCGGGATAGGTAGCACGACTATATATGCTCATATGTCATTTTGAACATTCCCATTAGTTTTTTTTGTGAGAAATCACTGATAGCATTAAACCGTGGTTCTTACAGAACTTCCCAGAACAAAGATAAAATTACAAATAGATCCTTCTGGACCTCGATGCCTAGGACGACGACGAGAATGTTGCGCCGGCGGGCCGTCACACCTTCTCCCGTGAGCCTTGGATTGGGAGGATCCCTTGCACGGATGGAGTAGTCGACGCCACTCAGCTCCAAAAAGGAGCCTCCGCCCTGTGCCGCCACCGCCATCGACATGGTGAACACCAGCAACAACTTCCTTCTTCTTCAAGATCCGGATCCGTCATCCCGCGGATTCCGGCGAGGGACCAAGGTGCAGTGCCACTCCGAGGAGGTGCGAGCACTGCGAAGACGAAGATCCAGCCGCGGAGATCCTCGGACCTCCTCCGCCAGAGGGGAAGATCCCCGCCTCAAAACACCACTCCGACTGCGCCACCCGCTCCTGAACGCCGACGGCTAGCCACCAAACCGAAACTACGCTATGTCTCCCCATCCTCCCGCAGCCGACGGAGGTAGTTGGTCTTGATGAATTTGGAGTAGTTGGGAGTGGCTACTCATATCAAGCTGGTTGGATTAATAGCGCATGCATGTTGTGTAGCAGCTCACGAGTTGCAAGGTAGCTAGCTTAATTCCACATGTGAAGGAAAATAGAAAAAGAGTTGCGAAGCTACTATACCAAAAAGAAAACGGATTAAAGATGACCAAAACTTTGAGCGCGCGATCGCGAAGCCACGTCGAATTGAATTTTTGTCCAGCCTTGTGCGCGCTCCCGCAGTTGGAATCCTGGATGCGTGAGAGCAAGTACAATAGAGTCTAGTCAGCCGACTATAAGACATTAAATAATATATTTTAGATGAGTTGGAGGAGAGAGAAGAGGAGAGAGAAGGGAGGTGGGCTACTATGCAATAGCCAGCTCTTGCACGTGCTCCTAGGCACCTTGTGAGAGTGAAAGGTGAGCCATATATTAATAAAGTACTACATTTTTATAGCCAACTATTGTACATGTTAGCTATATGATGACTACAAATGATATGACATCTTGTTATAGCCAACAGTTGGCTATACTATTGGAATTTCTCTGATACGAAAATAATCCGGCTCAGCCCACCTAACCCCGCTGCGGCCCACCTAGTCCCACACTTATTTAGTGAACAAAGACAGAGCGGACCTGACCTAACCCGAGCGGCGGTTGATCTCTGCTCTCCCTAGCGCCGCCCGCCACTCATCTTCTCTCTCTTTCGCCGGTCTGCTCCGCCGCTCCCCACAGCTTGCCGGCGCTCGCCACCTACACCGCCACCACGCCGCGGCGCACGTTCGCTCGCACTTTCTAGCGCTGCGACGAGGGGAACGACAAGGAGCGCGTACAGCGCCGCCGGTCGCCCTCGCCAAGCCAAGGCCGCCGCCGGTGAGCTCCGGCACCCTACCGCGCGGTGCACCACGTCGTCTTCCCGGCGGCAGGGGGCAGGGTCGAGGCCTTCCGCGTGGCACCTCGACGCGTCGCATCCGGAGGACGTCATTCGCCCCACATGTACATGCCTTGCAGGTCAATTTCCCCCCCTTTGCTACCGCTCGAATTGATCCCCATGATCCCTACCTAAATCCCCCACCGAAACCATTTGTCGACTACCCGATCCGGAGCCAGCAGGAGGGAGGGGGATTTCTTGGCTGCACCGTCTCTCCGACGAGGCTACAAGTCCCGCAGCAGCTGCTGCTCGTGTCGACGAGGCGGCCTTCCTTCCCGCCGCAGACCATTCCTCGGGTGGACGACCAGACCAGGGCTTCCGAGTGTGGTGGCGCCGTGCTTGCCACAAGCGACCTGCTGGTCATGTCTTAGCCTTGGCTATGATAAACCCTCTATGGTGAGCTGGGATTTCAACCTGCCCTATGTGATCCGATCTGATTTGGCCATCGAGCACTCATGTATGTTCGTGCTCTTGAATGATGCCTACTATATCTTTAACCTTTTTTCAATAGTGCAAAGTTGATATCATATTTTCATTAACCACGTGTATGTGATTTGTAAGACTGAACTTCTTGGAGTAAACAATCGTTCGTTATACTTGTACTTAATAATTGCTTAGAACAATATATGGTCCTGTTGATCTTGGAACTCTAGGATACTTGCTAGTATGTTTCCGAGTCATCAAATCAAAATATTAAACATGATTCTTTCAGCTACTCCCTCCGATCCCTTTTGGTTGTACTAAATTCGAGTCAATTAAAAGTGATAGGATGGAGTACTACGTTTGCAGTTTATTCGAGACTTTGTGCTAATTTGTTGGAGAATGTTCTCGGTCATATGTGGTCATGTTTTCTTCTAATCTATACGCCAGTGAATAAACCAAGCAAATCATGTATTATTTAGTAGTTGGCAAGAATGCAAGCTCGATTTGCCTCCTACATGTTTGAACATTGCATATTGTGCTTTTTTGCCTTTTTGTGTGCTGAACACCTGTTTAATGCAACTTTCTTTGTTGTTTCTTATATTTTTTCTTCTGCAGACCATTGGTTGTTTCTCCAGCCACTTATATCTGCCTATGGGGCGGTGGTTCTTGGATCCCTAGTTGCTCCTGATGCTAATGCAGATGTGAATACTGATATCAGCCCCGAGAATGCTATGATCCGAGTGACGAGTTGGCATCATTTCGATATACTTGTGCTCGTTGCTGATCTGCATGGGCTGAATACTGATATTTATTTGCATGGGCTGCTGATCTGCATACTGAGATGTGATTAAAAATCCATTTTTTGCGTAGGAGATCAAAGTAAAGGTCTTGGTTGAAGCAAGCTGCAGATGTTGAGGGAACGACCAGACTAGGCCTTCCAAAGGTGGTGGCGCCATGCTTGCCACAAGCGACTCGTTTGTTTTTAATTGCCTTTGGCTACGACAAACCCTCTATGGTGAGCTGGGATTTCAACCTGCCTTATGTGCTCCGATCTGATTTGGCCATCGGGCACTCATGTATGTTCGTGCTCTTGAATGATGGCTACTATATCTTTAGCCTTTTTCAATAGTGCAATGTTGATATCTCCTCCTCGTCCGTGAGAGGTACTAGCTAGTCGTTCTAGATTTGAATGTACCTATACACAAAATATGTCTAGCTACGTCCAAATCACCGACAATAATATGGAACAGAGGGTGAACTACTCAATGTGTAATTCATCTACTTTTCTTCCTCTTAAATGCCATTTTCTTATTGTTACTGTAAACTGTGAATTGGCCCTATGCAGTAATGCTAATCATATTTTCATTAACCATGTGTATGTAATTTGTAAGACCGAACTTCTTGGAGTAAACAATCGTTCGTTATACTTGTACTTAATAATTGCTTAGAACAATATATGGTGATGTTGATCTTTCAACTCTAGGATGCTTGCTAGTATGCTTATGAGGCATCAAATCAAAATATTAAACATGATGCTTTCAGCTACTCCCTTCAATCTATTTTCATTGACTCGGATTTAGTGCAAAATTCGAGTCAATTAAAAGGGATTGGAGGGAGTCCTACGTTTCCAGTTCATTGAAGACTTTGTGCTGATTTGTTGGACAATGTTCTCGGTCATATGTGGTCATGTTTTCTTCCTAGTCCATACGCCAGTGAATAAACCAAGTAAATCATGTATTATCTAGTAGTTGGCAAGAATGCAAGCTCGATTTGCCTCCTTCATGTTTGAAGGTTGCATATTGAGCTTTATTGCCTTTTTGTGTGCTGAACACTTGTTAATGCAACTGTCTTTGTTGTTTCTTATGTTTTTTCTTGTGCAGACCATTGGTCTTTTGTCCAGCCACTTATATCTGCCTATGGGGCGGTGGTTCTTGGATCTCTAGATGCTCCCGCTGCTAATGCATATGTGAATACTGATATTAGCCCTGAGAATGCTATGATCCAGTGACAGGTTGGCATCATTTCTGATATATACTTGTGCTCGTCGCTGATCCGCATGGGCTGAATACCGATATTTATTTGCATGGGCTGCTGATCCGCATACCGAGATGTGATTAAAAATCCATTTTTTGCGTAGGAGATCAAAGTAAAGGTCTTGATTATTTGGTCGAAGCAAGCTGCAGATGTTGAGTGAACGTGCTACTTTCGCTGTTGTATGTAAAAGTCAGGCAAGTTAATGGTCAGATGAAGCATATGCTGCCGAAAAGTTTAGGCCACTAGTCTTCCAAAAAAAGGTCTAGGTTTTGTTGTTTTAGTCGCTCCTATTAGCTTTGGTCGTTGCTAATTCAGCCTTTTTTGGTATTCATATTGTACTACCTTGTTGTGATTTGAAGTTGTTTGATTTCTGGTCAAGAATCAACTGGATTATGCTTGCATACATATTTGATTTTTGTTGTGGTGATTTGGATCCGGCAGTCACTACAGCTATATTAGTACATAGCTTCATTACATGTTTGTAATCATGTCGTCTTCTTTACTGTGTTCACTAGTTTTCATGTTCCCGTCACACCAAACAATTCATATGTTTGATTTTTGTTGTGGTGGTTCGGAGCTGGTAGTCACTACAGCTATACTAGTACATAGCTTCATTGCATGTCTGTAATCATGTCATCTTCTTTCTCGTATTAACTAGTTTTTTGTTCCCTTCACACCAAACAATCCATACGTCTTTTCAAAGTGTGTTCACTGAGTTTAGATAACTAAAGGTCATTATCTCTTTTATTAGTGTACACCTTATATTGTATACCTATTTAAGTTGGATGAGCCAATGGGGGTGAACAACCTAAGCTTTCTTGTTCACCCTATCTCCTCTACCTTTTTTTTTTGATAATGGGAATATATTAGTACCAAGATGATACCAATTACACCCTATTTCTAATTGCTCTATGGTGATAAGGTATGGCACATCGTAGTAGGCTTGCAAGATTTGTCTTTGCGAGTGAAAAAAATTAAGCTTTCTTGTTCACCCTCGGTCCTCACCCTATTTCCTCTATTTTAGACATTACTATGCCAAAAATAATTTGTTGCAAGTAGTGTTCATATGGTGTCTTTTATTTGTCATACAAGTGGTAGTCATAGTGGAGCCTGTCTTTTGTACTACTAGGCATTTATCTTTGTCGTGTTCTCTCTTACAAGCTTGACTGAAAGTTTCTTATATTGTTCACTTGCAGACCAATGGCCGTTGGTCCAGACACTTGTATGTGACTTATAGAAGCAGAGGGTCGTTTTTGGAACCCGGCTTGCTCCTGTTGTAAATGGGGATGTGTATACCGATATCTCACCCGTGAACTCCGTGATCTTTTGACGGAGGTTTGTATCCTGTGTTGACCTTATTTCTTTGTATGGTCTCGTCGATACTAAGATGTGTGTTTAAAACTACATTTTTTGTGGCATAGAAGATGAAGTAATGTGTTGATTATTTGGTTGAAGTGTTTGCTGCAGAAGCTGAGCCAGTGCTACATTAGCTGCTGTAGAAGCCAGACAAGTTAAAGTTGAGATTCTTAGGTCCAGTTCTTTTGGAGGTTTTGAACGGCTAAGGGGTGAAAATAAACTATAGCTGAAAATAACCATTTTAAGTGTTTCCGATTTTTCATGTTATTTACGTCCTAATGCCACCACATGAGGACCTCTTGGTTGACCAAACCGTTTTCTCCAGAAGCTTGATTTCCTCCTTACTCCCGAGCTAGATTTGCTCCTCGCTCGCACCCGTCTCGCCACCGCCATGGGAAACTCCGGACGTCGCCGCCCGCCACCCCACACCCCCATAACCATCCCCTATTCCAATTTCAAGGCGGAAGGTGTAGCTCGTGGCCAGCCCTTTAGCTTGTTGGCCCAGCATCGAGCTTGCTCGCCGGGGCTCGATCTGCTTAAGCGCCCAAGCAGCAGCTCCGCTGCAGCTCCTCACCTATGCTGCCACAACCCTGCGCAGATCCTTCTGTCGGTCGGATCCTAGAGCCTGGCTGCTTGATGGTGTTGGCTAGCAGCTGCTCCGAAGCTGCAAAAACGGAGTACTACCAGACCTATGCCGGACGTGCTCGTCGGATCCACTTCGGATGGTACTCGACGCAGTATGCAGCCCACAATGCGTAAGACCGACTTCGTTGCGGAAACGATGCTTAAGGTTTTGGTACATGATGAAAGCGAGTGCAGGATTTGAACACCATAAACATGCAATCTCGTATGTGTACTGTATAAGATGAGAGCAAGTTTACAGATGCACGAATAGTAATAATTCAGAGATACAGGTTCTAATTTTCACTAGTAGCGCTCTAACATTACACCCTTCCTTCTATTTTAGTTTTAATAAACAACTAGCAACAACCTCCTATTTTCTTATTGTAATATTTAGTAAGACGTTTAAAAATTAATTTATATATGAAGGAAGTACAAAAAATAATTCAAAAACAGTTTGTCAGAACACAAATTCATCCCTGTAGCGTTACTGATTTCTCATCACACAACTTAGATAATAAGCTGGACAACAGTTTCGATCTTATTTTCAATGTAGTTTCTCTCGGAAAGCTCAAGGGTGGCTTATGTACAAGCCGGAGCTAAAAAAACTGGGTCGTACTTGTCAAATTCTACTTTTCCCTGTCTTCCCATTTTTGAAGATTTGTTAATATCTCTCGGACACCAAAACTACAAGAACACTTCTTTCATTAAGACTGCTAAAACACTTGATGTCAAGTTAATTTTAGTAACATGTGCTCTTAACGTTTTGATTTGTGCATGAAGTTTCTTTCGATCGAAAAATATTCTCCTCATGTGTTATGTGTATCTTTTTCAAACCAAGTTGCAATGCCGTTATATCGTTTTTCATATCAAGTTGCAATGCCGAGCTTGCTCTATAATTCAGGTCGTTTTTCATTTGATTCGAGGGATCGTGAGGCTGGAGTTATCAATGCTCTGTCTAGGTTGCCAATAATAGTGTGTAGAGCGAATGGAAGTTAAAGACTATTTAACTGAGCCCCTCCGCTTCTACTCTTGCTTAAAAACAAATATATTTTTTCGTTTCCTTCTATATTTCCTGTTTAAGATTGTTACAAAATTTGGAGTCTCGGTGATGTTACTGATTACCTATGTAATGAAAAAATCAAACCATTTAAAACTATTAAACTGAGCGCTTTTTCACTTCTAATCTTGCTTAGAAAGAAAACAATTCTTGTTGTGTTATATTTTTGTATGTTATTTAAGTTTATTACGACATTTGGAGGCTTATGTGATGTCTTTCTTGCTCACCTGAGAAGTGATTACTAATATGAAGATAAACTAAGAACCATTCAAAAGTATTTAACCGAGGGCCTCCTTTTCTACTCTTGCTTAGAAAAAGACAACCATTTTCTCATAATCCTTTCTATTTCTGGTTTAAGCTTGTTACAAAATTTGGAGACTCGGTGATGTTTTTCTTGATAACCACAGAAGTTCTTACTAATGGAAAGACAAACACCAGCCATTCAAAACTATTAAACTGAGTGCTTACACTTCTTCTTGCTTAGAAAAAACATTATTATTGTTCTCGTTGCTTTTCTATTTCTGCTTTATGTTATCTATTATGGGATTCTGGAGTGCTGTTTTTCTCCTTAACTTAAGAAGTGCTACGAATATGAAGACAAACTTAATCCATTCAGAACTATTGAACTGAGCGACTCCACTTTTAGTCTTGCTTCGAATAAAACATCTTTCAGTTCCTTTATGTTTAGACAAATTTTTGAGGCTGTGGTGGTGTTTTCATGGTTAACCTGAGAAGTTCTTACTAATATGAAGACAAACTCAAACCATTTAAAATATATTAACTGAGAGGCTCTACTTTTCTCGCATAGAAGATATAATGAATTCTGGCATGTTCCCTCTCTGTTTCTGATTGAGCTTTGTTACTACATTTGGAGGCTTCTGTATTGTTTTCTTGTCACCCTAAGCTATTCTTACTAATATATTAGACTAACCGATCTGGAACCAGCAGGAAGGAGGAGGGAGTTTGTGGCTGCACCGTCTCTCCGACGTGGCTACAAGTCACGGAACAACTGCTGCTGCTCGTGTCGACGAGGCAGCCTTCATGCTCGCTGCTGGCTGTTCGTGGGTGGACGACAAGACCAGGGCTTCCAATGCGATGGCCGCCGCAAGCGACTTGTTGTTCATGTCTCGGCCTTGACTACGATAAACCCTCTATGGTGAGCTCGGATTTCAACCTACCTTATGTGCTCTGATCTGATCCGACCGTCGAGCACCCATGTGTGTTTGTTCTCGTGAATGATAGCTACTAGATATTTAGCCTTTTTTAACAAGTGAGAAGTTGCTATCTCTTGTCCAGAAGAGATACTAGCTAGTTGTCGTAGATTTGTTTGTATTCTATACACAAAATGTGTGTAGATACGTCCAAATCAACGACAACTAATATGGAACAGAGGGAGTACTAATCAATGTGTAATTCGTCCACTTTTCTTGCTGTTAAATGCCATTTTCTTGTTGTTACCGCACATGCAAGCTGTGTTGTGTAGTAATCCCAATCATACTTTCATCCTAATCATATTTTCATGAACCACGTGTATGTGGTATGTAAAAGTGAACTTCTTGGATGAACCACTTGTACTGAATAATATCTTAGAACATTATATGGTCTTGTTAATCTTTGAACTATAGGATTGTTTGCTCGGTGAATGATGCTTCTAGCTAGTATGTTTCCAAGTCATTAAAATATTAACCATGATGCTTTCAGCAATTATGTTTCTTCGAGGTGTGTTGGCTGAGTTTTTGGATAACTAAAGTTCATCTCTTTTATTAGTGTTCACCATCTATTGTATACCCATTTAAGTTGGATGAGCCAATGGGAGTGAAAACCTAAGCTTTCTTGTTCACTCTACTTCCTCTATTTTAGACTTTACCATGCCATGAAAATTTGCCTCGGTAGTGTTCATATGGTGTCTTTTATTTATCATACAAGTGGTAGTCGTAGTGGAGCATCTCTTTAGTAGTACTAGGCATTTATCTTTGTCGTCTTATCTCTTACAAGTTAAACTGAAATTTTCTTGTATTGTTCACATGCAGACTTAGGGTTGTTGGGCCAACCACTTGTATGTGACTTATAGAAGCAGAACCCAGCTGCTCGTGCTGTGAATGGGGATATGTATACTGATATCATACCTGAGAACTCCGTGATCTTTTGGCAGAGGTTTGTATCATTTCTTTCCTAGACTTGTGTTGACCTTATTTCTTTCCACAGTCTGCTGATTATGAGATGCTTAAAACTTTATTTTTTCTGCTGCAGGGGATCACGTAAATGTGTTGATTATTTGGTTGAAGCGTTTGTGCAGAAGCTGAGCCAATTAGTGCTACTTTAGCTGCTGTAAAAGCCACTCAAGATAATGGTGAGATACTTGTCTGATTCTACTTTTCCCATTCTTTCAAATTTTTGAGGATAGGTTAGTCTCTCTGGGACACAAAAACTACAATTCTTTCATTAAAGGACTGCTAAAACACTTGATGTCAAGTTAATTTTAGCAGCATGTGCTCTTAACGTCTTGGTTTGTGTGTTAAGCTTTGAATCTGAAAAATATTCTCCTGATGTGTTATGTACATCTTTTTGGAATTTTAGTTACATTGATCACCTCTTCTTGACGGTTACGTCGATGGAGGTTTACACAGTTGGTAGACTACTACTGTTCTCCTTGCACCAATATGTGAGCAAACCCTTTGTTTTTTCATATCAAATTGGAATGCCAATCTTGCTTTATAATTGAGGTCGTTTTTCATTGGACCGTACATTTGATTCGAGGGATCATGAGGTTGTAGTTATCATTGCCCTGTTTGGATTGCCAATAATAGAGTGCATAGAGTCAATGGAATGTGAAGACTATTTGTACTTTCTTAGAAGAAGACAACTGTTTCTGGTTTAAGCTTGTTACAAAATTTGGAGACTGTTACTTGGTAACCACAGAAGTGCTTACTAATGGTAAGACAAAACACCAACCATTCAAAACTATTAAACTGAGCGCTTCCACTTTTTGCTTACAAAACAGTATTATTGTTATTTTACTTTTCTATTTCTGCTTCAAGTTATTTACGAAATTCGGTGGTGATGTTTTTCTCGTTATCCTAAGAAGTGCTACGAGTATGGAGAGAAAGTTAATCCATTCAGAACTATTGAACTGAGTGACTCCACTTTTAGTCTTGCTTCGAAATAAAAATCTTGTTCTTTTAGTTCCTTTTCTTGTTCTTATTTCAGTTTCGACAAATTTCTGAGGCTGTGGTGGTGTTTTCTGTTTAACCTGAGAAATGCTTACCAATATGAAGACAAAGTTAAACCATTAAAAATATATTAAACTGAGAAGCTGTACTTTTCTTTCAGAGAACACATTCTCGCATGTTCATTCTCTGTTTAGCTTTGTTACTATATTTTTCCTGAAGTCCATTTTTCTCTGTTACACTTTTGTATATGGTTTGAGAAAAAGGTCCATGAGTTCTTCCAAGTAGCTTTACATCCCAACTTTGTTTTTATTTCTTTCTAGATGCGTATATATGCATATAATTTGTAAAACTGGATAAGTACTTTAGAATTCTTAAAGGAATGAGCAACTATTTTAGTACTTGAACATTTAATAAATGTACAGCTATATTAATTAGTATCATGGTTTTTGTGTACGACATCTTCACGAAATAACAGGCCATCTAATTTTGTATAGTTTTGCAAAGACAGGGATTGGTATATAACTATTAATAAATGTAGTAGTCATCTATGTCTTATTTCCTTGCCTTACATAAGAAACAACTCTCTCGTCACCCACCTTTCAACTAAATTACAGATATGCAATATGGAATGACCTCGACATGCTTAATCACCTCCTTTATTCTCTACATTTATGTAGAAAAATATAAAACCAATATATGTAAGTGTAATGCAAGTAGTAATAGTTGTAAATAATGTAAGAAGATACTAAAATTGCCAAAGTTTTGCAAGTTTTCTTGTTTGGTTTTATAACATGTTGTGTATATATGTTACTTGGAGACACACATGGCTGTCATTGCATTCGTGTGCCTTGCTTTTTTGTGGATTGGGATATTGGTATTGACTTTGAGTGTGTACCGTAGTCCTGGTGTATCTGCGTGCTAGAATTTGGATTTTTTTACTGGGCATGGGTCTCCTTCTCGCATTGGTCAATACGATTAAGACAGTATCTTCCATAGTGCTAATTAAGACAGTATCTTCTCAAAGAAACATGCTTTCGTAATTCATAACAATACGATTATTATTCACAGTTGTAGACTCGTTTGCTCCAAATTTAGTTGCAGACGTCGATTATTTGTCCCTGCGCTAAGAAAATTTGCCTCAGTAGTGTTCATATGGTGTCTTTTATTTATCATACAAGTGGTAGTCGTAGTGGAGCATATCTTTTGTAGTACTAGGCATTTATTGTTGTCGTCTTATCTCTTACAAGTTAAAATGAAATTTTCTTATATTGTTCACATGCGTACTTAAGGTTGTTGGGCCAACCACTTGTATGTGAGCAGAAGCCGCTTGCTCCTGCTGTGAATGGGGATATGTATACTCATGTCATACCCGAGAACTCCGTGATCTTTTGGCGAGGTTTGTATCATTTCTTTTCTTAGACTTGTGTTGACCTTATTTCTTTCCACAAGCCGTGCTGATTATGAGATGTTTCAAACTTCATTTTTTCTGCTGCAGGGGATCAAGTAAATGTGTTGATTATTTGGTTGAAGCGTTTGTGCAGAAGCTGAGCCAATTAGTTCTACTTTAGCTGCTGTAAAAGCCACTCAAGATAATAGTGAGATACTTGTCTCCTTCTACTTTCCCGGTTCGTTCATATTTTCGAGGATAGGTTAGTATCTCTGGGACACCAAAACTACAATTCTTTCATTAAAGGACTGCTAAAACACTTGATGTCAAGTTAATTTTAGTAACATGTGCTCTTAACGTCTTGGTTTGTGCGTTAAGCTTCTTTGAATCTGAAAAATATTCTCCTGATGTGTTATGTACATCTTTTTGGAATTTTAGTTACATTGATTACCTCTTCTTGGATGGTTACGTCGATGGTGGTTTACACAGTTATGAGACTCTCCTTGCACCAATATATGAGCAAACCTTTTGTTTTTTCATATCAAATTGGAATGCCAATCTTGCTTTTACAATTGAGGTCGTTTTTCATTGGACCGTACATTTGATTTGAGGGATCATGAGGATGTAGTTATCATTGCCCTGTTTGGATTGCCAATAATAGAGTGCATAGAGTGAATGGAATGTGAAGACTATTTGTACTCTTGCTTAGAAGAAGACAACTGTTTTTTGTCATAATCCTTTTCTATTTCTGGTTTAAGCTTGTTACAAAATTTGGAGACTGTGGATGTTTACTTGTTAACCACAGAAGTGCTTACTAATGGTAAGACAAAACACCAACCATTCAAAACTATTAAACTGAGCGCTTCCACTTTTTGCTTACAAAACAGTATTATTGTTATTTTACTTTTCTATTTCTGCTTCAAGTTATTTACGAAATTCGGTGGTGATGTTTTTCTCGTTATCCTAAGAAGTGCTACGAGTATGGAGAGAAAGTTAATCCATTCAGAACTATTGAACTGAGTGACTCCACTTTTAGTCTTGCTTCGAAATAAAAATCTTGTTCTTTTAGTTCCTTTTCTTGTTCTTATTTCAGTTTCGACAAATTTCTGAGGCTGTGGTGGTGTTTTCTGTTTAACCTGAGAAGTGCTTACTAATATGAAGACAAACTCAAACCATTAAAACTATATTAAACTAGGAAGTTGTGCTTTTGTTTCATAGAACAAATCATGGCATGTTCATTCTCTGTTTCTGATTGAGCTTTGTTACTTATTTGGAGGGTTCTGTAAAATTTTCTTGTCAATTTGAGCTATGCTTGCTAACATGAAGGCAAACTCGTAACAGTCAAAACTATTAAAGCCTCGATTTCTAATCATATTTGTCCTAAAGTCCATTTTTGTCTGTTACACTTTTGTATATGGTTTGAGAAAAATGTCCATGAGTTCTTCCAGTAGCTTTACATCCCAACTTTGTTTTTATTTCTTTCTAGATGCGTATATATGCATATAATTTGTAGAACTAGATAAATACTTTAGAATTCTTAAAGGAATGGACAACTATTTTAGTACCTGAACATTTAATAAACTAGATGATACCCCGCGCGTTGCGGCGGAATTTCAATGCACAAAAAAGTAAAGGTTTTTTGAATTCATAGTAGATAGTCCGTATAATTGTACATTGGCATATTTATTGAAAATATGACAATGTGTAGAGATAAGCATCCAAGGGTAAAAGGAATGGAAAAAAGAATTTTGTGGACTAATCTACACATCTTGCAGTCACTTGCCAGTATAGGCTTTAAAAATACTGATAACTGGTTCAGTCACAAGAAAGACAGGCTTCTAGCCAGCCTCGTATTATTGAAGTGGCATGATAGAAGGCAACTTTTAAACTTGTACCATCCACACCTGCATATTATTGGTATTAGGGAAGATAGTACATGAACATGAGAGAATATATTTTTCTTCAGCTTAATTTATTTTTGGACCTGTTTTGTTGGATAATACACCATATTATATTCTATCTTGATGTTGTACACAATCTGAGAAGAAGGATTTACTCTTTTTTTTAAGTACAGAAGAAAGTTTTACTTGTTATGTAGCATACTGTAAACTTTAGATATCCATACATGAAAAGAGCCATCAACAAACTACGGTTATGCAACCAAAATAAAATAACGAATATGGTCTGTAGTTGTGTACTATCAAGAAATACCTCGGATTTTTGCATTAGTTGACATGCTGAAATCTATATAGTAACCTCCTCACATTGGTTTATGTTTCCTTTTCTATTGCTCTAATCATTTTAGAGATAGTGAGGTAGAAGAAATTTACCAAAAGATAGGAGGGAAAACTGGAAGCTCAAACAATACAGTATGTGAAAAGGACAAACTGCAAGATAATGGAGTCCAATATTCATAAATTAAATTATATCAACATATGGAACAGCCTTTGAGTATCAGTTAAGGAAATACAACCAATAGACATTCGATACAAATAATCCCTTGTCTGAACCTATGGTGTTTCCCCCTTCGCTAGACAACGGTCATCAATAACAACATAAAAAAGATGAGGTTTCATGACATCTCGCCTTCGGAGCACCTTAATTACAATGAACATAAGAAGATGAGGAAAACGAAGTGGAGTGCTGCAGGCTGCAATAAATGAAAGCAGTAGTGAGACAATCAAATATCAGAAATAAAAAAAGTATTTCTATGACCAAAGTGATACTTAACTTTTTATTTCCAATATAGATACCAAACTGAATCATAGATGGAACCATTAGCCTTACAATTGCGAAAACTTGGGGAAAGCTCGGCAATAATTCAAAGCACACGTACAGTTGTAGCCAAAGTCACACACAACAATTACAATTTGACTAATTGATCTGGTATTGTGATATGTAACATTCATGAGCAAACCAAAAATTATGTCGACCAACCGAAAAGAACTACATAGAATACGTACAATCAGGACTCCAAGAGAGAAGTGCAGGACTGCAGGTAAAGGAAGTGTCATCGTAACTTACCTGCATGGGTAAGAGTAGCAGTAAAGGATGCACACATTGATTGAAGGCATGGCAAGTAAATCCCTGCAGTAAAACGCCAAAACCCAAACGGAGGTGCCACATTAGAAATCCATGGACTGCTGTTTCGTGGTATGTAGCCAGTATGTATGAACACATGCATTTGATGCAAGATTGCAGGAGACAAAATTGCAATATAGCTAATTAATTAATGGGAGATTCCAGGATAACAAATAAATTAGTACATCAGGATGCGAAAATAGGAAGTGCATGTGCTCAGCCAATGTAAAAGAAAATTTAAGAGCAGGAGATTAGAGCTTGCATACCAATGGAAGTAGCTGTCTGTACAGACGATGATGGCCGGAGGCTCCTAGCTCCAGCTAGCGGACTGAGAAACCGATAAATCAAAAGAAATCAGGGGGCTGAGGTAGCAGCAAGCAAAATCCGATCAAAACGGGTGCATGGGCAAAAAACCGAGATGATTTCCAGCCGGACCTCAAGCTGACCTGCCAAATTGGGAAGACATATTTGGGGATTGAAAAAAATAAAGGGGGAATTAGAACGGGGAGCCCCCAGGTAGCAACATGGAGGCCGCTCGAAGTGGTGGCGGCGGGAGCAGGCTGGCATGGTTGATCAGGATGGCTTCATGCCATGGTTTTTAACCTCAAGGCAGCGACATCGGCGGATGAGTTCCATGTGCAATTTCCACCGGTGTTGAATGCTGGATTTATTTGAGGAGGAGCTCTTAGGACTCTGCTGGAAAAATCGTGTCTAGGAGGCCGGACGGTGGCAGTGGTGGAGCAGTTTCTGGTGGTGAAATCAAAAGAGGAAGGGAATTAGTGGGATCTTAATCACACGAGAGTTTAAATGCTGCTCTAATGTGGAGGTGAATCAATGGTGTACTAATGGAGAAGGTGAATCACGATGGAAGACACAATGCATGATTTGGAGGGGGAAATGACGGTAGTAGTACATGGCTACATGGGTCATGTACATGATGACGTGGAAGAATTGCTTAGGTGGCAGGTTATGATTGCTCAGTGATGCTTGTTGAGGTGGATACCTTGCATGTGCAGGAAAATGGGATCACCTATTAAGAATAGAAAGATGTACAGCTATATTAATTAGTATCATGGTCTTTGTGTGCGACATGTTCATGAAAAAACAGGCCTTCTAATTTGTATAGTTTTGCAGCACAGAGATTGGTATATAACTATTAATAAATGTAGTAGTCATCTATGTCTTATTTCCTTGCCTTGCATAAGAAACAACTCTCTCGTCAGCCACCTTTCAAATAAATCTTACAGCTATGCAATATGAAATGACCTGGACATGCCTAGTCACCTCCTTGATTCTTTACATTATGTAGAAAAATATAAAACCAATATATGTAAGTGCAAGTAGTAATAGTTGAACACGCATTTATTTACATTGTAAATAATGTAAGAAGATACTAAAATTGCCAAAGTTTTGCAAGTTTTCTTCTTTGGTTTTATAACATGTTGTGTATATATGTTACTTGGAGACACACATGGCTGTCAGAATATGACTTGCACTCGTGTGCCTTGCTTTTTGTGGATTGGGTCTTCTTAATGTTGGTATTGACTTCGAGTGTGTACCATAGTCCTGGTATATCTGCGTGCTAGAATTTGGATTTTTTTTACTGGGCATGGGTCTCCTTATCGCATTGGTTAATGGTACCTAATTTACGTCTTTTGATTGTATTTGTTGGATGCAAGCCTCGTGTTGTGGCCTTCTTATGAACATCATTCTATTTTTTGCATGCAGGTGTTGTAGCCCTTCTCTGCTGGGAGGTACCTTTCATACACGTTGAGGTAAAGGTTGGATTGATTGTCCTAGCTATCCTCTATTTGTTCATGGACGAGAGCATCGATGACATTGTAGCTGCATATGGTTCGGTTTTTGTGCCACCACAAGCCCACTTGAGGTTCGGTGCTGCCGTGATGTACCTATGAGTGCTGTCACTATCGACTTGGGCCAAAACTCAACCTCTGTTCTCTAGTACAATTTTTTTTGTTTAGGGCAGCTTTTTCTGGTGAACTAGCCATGGAAAGAGTCGCGTGGAAGCTTGTTATCCATGTGCCAGAACCATGAGTTGGTTACGAGAGATCTTATGGGTTTCACCTCTAGCCTACCCCAACTTGTTTGGGAATAAAGGCTTTGTTGTTGTTGTTTGGAAGCTTTTTCTGGTACAACTGATTCAGATTAAAGTGTTGGAATTTGATAGTGACCTGCACGGGCTGCTGTTGCTGGCTTCTACCCGGCACTACTGCTGCCGTCGCCATCTTCACCGACCATGTCCCTGAATTGCTGCGTGAGACGGCCATCTAGGATGTCAGTACCAACACCTCCTTACTGTTTCACATGTAGACCAAAAGGGTGTGCTGATGTTACATCATTGTTGCTGTGGTAGATAATTACTTGCAGGTAGATTATTATGTTCCTCGTATTTGACTAGGCGGGACAATAATATCATCTTCTTCCCGAGACTTTTATTTATACTGAAAAACTTTTGCTTTCATGCATGCAACATACCAAAAACTTACGTTTATGCATGCATCATTTGGAAAACTTGCATTCATGCATGCATAATATGATTTTGTTGCCGAGACTTTCCACAATTGTGCTTTGCCGAGGCTGATCTGTTGATGCGTGGTGTTTCTTAATTACTACTTGAGATAAAGATCGTTGGTTGAGATTGTGATGGAGCTGAACTGTATATCACATGAGTTGTCCTTTTTTATTCTTATGTTTACTATTTGCTACGTGGTCTGGATTTCCAAAATATAGTGCAGTCATCTTATGACCTTCCCATTCCATATGTAATCTAGGATCACTTGTCTTTTCTTACGTTTTCATGTGATCTCATCTTTTTAGTATGAGGTGTTGGAGCAGATTGGTAAAAGAGCATTTGGCCCTGCTTTGTTGTGAGGCGCTAGTCTACAAGTACATCCCCAATGGCACACTGAAAGAGATCCTCACAGATGCAATTTCTCGCAGACCCATCAATCAGGAAATTCGGGCTTGGTGCTGGACTTGAAGCGGAGCCTCTCGTGTTATGCTTGGTGCTGCGAGTGGCTTCTCCTACCTGCATGAGCATGCGGACTCTCTGATCTTCCACCGGGACATCAAATGAGACAACATTCTCCTCAAAGAGCTATTGGCTGGCTGTTAAGGTCGCTGGCTTTGGCCTCTGCAAGCTTCTAGGTGAGGATGGCAGAGGACATGTCACCACTCAAGTGAAGGGCACAATGGTAGAGAAGAAGTGTAGCGCTGTCGCTATTTCCTTGTTTTCCTGGGATATTACCTTGTTTAACACTATTTGTGCTTTGTGAAATGTTTAATTGAAACGCCATGTGTGCTGAGGTATCTTGTATTACATGGTTGCTTTGAATAGTTGAATGTGAATGTAGGCATTCAGATTCCCATAGTTCTATTTTTGTATTAGTAATGGTCATGCCTAGTGTGTTGGCTTTGTGGATGATTCTTTTGATATTTTGGATATGCACATTTGTACTTGCTGTTTATGAATGCCAGGCTTAATGACCATCTTTACAACTCTGTGGAAGCTAAGAAACATGAGGCCAGAGGTGACCACACGGTTCCATATTTGTCAATGCACGCGGTCAGCTCAGCATTGACGTATGGATGGAAGCTGTTTTGTTGCCAGTTGTTGGCATGAGTTGAATTTATGTCGCTGGCTTTTCTTGCTACACGCTGTTCGTGGTTGGTTCAAAAGGATGAAACTTGAAACCCTCTGATGGTCAATGTCTGCACAAACACACAGGAAAGATATGAGTTGTGGTCGACTGGAGTTGTGGTCGAGAACCCCGACCGATTGACCATGGGTTAAGAAAGCAAAAAAGCTAGAAACCAACAACCTCCTAATAGACTGGATTAATGACAAAAAATAAAAACGAAAGACTGATTTATGGAATCTTGGCCATACATCATTTCCACCAAGCAACGAATCCATGTAAAGGAGAGTAGGAAAAACTCATCTCCATACCCGCTCTATAGCCATTTCATCTCTTCAATTCAAACTTGCTTTCTCCCATATAATGATATAAATATGAGGCCGCGACCACATAACCGTGCGTCAGCTATCGCGTGTCCGTCGATGCACACGGCTAACTCGGCAGATGAAGTACACATTCAGTCCGCCGGGTGGCCGGAGGCTGCAACGGCAGTGGGTATATGTTGAATGTATGTCGGCGACCGACTTTCTAGATGCTGCTCATGGTTGGCTACTCCTCGGGGACACCCACCGATGGTCAATGTCCGCACAAACACACGGAAAGATATGAGTTGATCTGCAGCTTTGTGAATAATAGTTTCAGTTTTGATTCACTCATGAGATGCGCAACCCATACATGCCAGCCAAAGGGTCCGTGCTTCCTTTGTACTATACATCCGTAATCTTCATTTTTAATTATGTCACATTATGTATTTAACAGAACCTGTAAGTTGAATTTTGTACTCGAAACATCAAAGGGTCTTCTTTTTGCCGTGTCATCAAAGTCCCCCAAAAAATAGCATTGCCCACGGCAATATTTTCTTAGCTTATGTTCCTCCATATTCATTCAAGTTCAGCCTGCTAAAACAATATGCTCCTATGTGGTGTCTGTTGTAGTCAAAGGTCCGCTAGTAAGTAAGACCCTAAGAGGACAGACATTTAGTCAGGCCTTTTATGTGACTGAGAAAACAACGCACTAGCCGAGGTACTTACGGAGAAGATTGGTCACGGTTAAAAAACAAAAGAATAATATCAAAAAAAAAACCCAGGTTACGCAGACCCCGGCTACTTGACGAACCCGTCAGAAAACAACTGAAAGCCTGGTTCATGGGGCGTGTCTAGATTGAATCGTCAAACACAATAACTACCCATCGAAAAAAATGCAATCGCCTCGGGTGCAGTAGCACAATTAATGCCCTCATTTAGGTGGTGTTTCCTTCACGCTGGATGACTTTCCACGTGAGCAATCCGTGGCACTAACAAATCTTGGCCATACATCATTTTCACCAAGCAACGATCCAAGAGAGTTGGAAAATATCATCTCCTTTCCCGCTCTTCAGTCATTTCATCATTTCAATTCAAACATGCCTTTCCTCTATAAGTATGAGGCCACAACCACACAGCCGCGCGTCGGCTATCGCGTGACTTGTGACTTTGGACTTTGGTGTGGGCCCCTCGTACATCCTCGGACATAGCGCCAATGTTTTATCCCTAGTGGCAACAGCACAACACAACCTTAGAACTTTCTGTCACTGTCCCAGGTGTCAATGCAGGCATGAACCCACTATCGAGCATAAATACTCCCTCTTGGAGTTAAAAGCAAAAACTTGGCCAAAGCCTCTACTAGTAACGGAGAGCATGCAAGATCATAAACAACACATATGTAATAACTTGATAATTAACATAACATGGTATTCTCTATCCATCGGATCCCGACAAACACAACATAGAGTATTACGGATAGATGATCTTGATCATGTTAGGCAGCTCACAAGATCCAACAATGAAGCACAATGAGGAGAAGACAACCATCTAGCTACTGCTATGGACCCATAGTCCAGGGGTGAACTACTCACTCATCACTCCGGAGGCGACCATGGCGGTGTAGAGTCCTCCGGGAGATGAATCCCCTCTCCGGCAGGGTGCCGGAGGAGATCTCCAGAATCCCCCGAGATGGGATCGGCGGCGGCGGCGTCTCTGGAAGGTTTTCCGTATCGTGGTTTTTTCGCCTCAGGGGTTTCGCGACGGAGGCTTCAAGTAGGCGGAAGGGCAGAGTCGGGGGGCTGGCATGGACGAGTACTAGTAAGGGACGGGTCCATGGCAATACCTCTAGCGAGGAGAGAGGAGCCACTGAGCCAGTGGGCGTCATCGCTGCCAGCATATCGACGCAAGTCGAGCTGGGATTTCTCCCGAACCCCAACCGTACAACGGACATAAACTTTGCGGTCCTTGGCAAAGACCACGAACCTTCGAAGCACAACCTATTTAGAACAATTTGAGTTTCCCAAATTTCCTAAAATTTCCGAAACTCCAAAGCAACTCCATGAAAGGATTACATGTATATTAACTCATGTGGTAAAGTTTCACGGGATACTAAAAATAGCTCCTATTTTTCCTGCACGGTAAGCCATATGCAATTTCTAAAAATCGCAACTTTGATCCATTGTATGCTTCAAGCACTTCTCAAATTAGTGGTCAATACGTATTTCACTGTTGGAAGCCGAACAATGCGACCTTAGAGGTAATCATTTGAATATAGTTCTTTCCATGGCCAAACTTTCTACATGTACTTGCACTCTTTTTTAGTCTGAATAGTTCTTTCCATTGCCGAATTTTCTACAAGTACTTGCACTATTTTCAATCTGTCACGTCAAAATATTGTTTTGATCTTATTTAAACTAGCAAGTTGGCCCTCGCAAATGCGAGGGCATCATCTTTTCATGTGTTTAAATTGTAAAATAAAGTTATATTTTCATGGAGATCTTAGTCTCACTATGGATAATAATGTACTGTCCTTCGGCCATCGCATATGTTCGTAAACAAAATACCAAATAAGTGTATAAGGACGTTACCTCATTTCTAATATTTTTTGTTTGTGTGATATTAGATCAGCAAATAGTACCAAGTTATTGCATGATGTCAGAGCAGAACTTGAGGTTAGTTAACATTTAAGTTCATGGTGGTTGGTATCAAATGGAAAGTTATCTAAGAATATCAACTGTAGTTCTAGCTATCGTACATTTCTTCCACGAACGGGCGGCTTAATTGGTTTGCTGGTCTACTATTTTTTTTGGGGGAGTTTGCTGGTCTACTCTTATATTTCCAGACAAACTGTGCGAGAATTCTTTTTTCTAAAAATGGATTTGGGTAGCTCGCTGGTACAGGTGGTCTCGTCTAGCTAGCCCGTGCATGTTTATTTTCGAAAGGACTCGATCGCCTATTCTAGAAATTTCATTGCAAAATATTATTATTTTAATCTATAAATTCACAATATTTTGTATAATAAAAAATCAAAAAAACTATTTTGTTGTTGTTGTAGCCGAGAACGGGAACACTAATCGCTTGAACCTCGAATACTGGGTGATATGAGTTTTTCCTTCAGACGGGCAGGTGTGCCAGGAAGGAATCGTTCTATGCAACAGCGTTAAGTACTATTCTATGCAAGGGATATCGATAAATACTTTGGTTTGTTTGTTTGATATTAGATCATCAAATAGCACCAAATTTTGCCGCTCTTTTATTTTCGAACGGCCGGACTTCGCCCGCATGTTTTTATTGGACTTGGCTAGCTTGCCCGTTCTTTCATATCAAACGGACTCAGCTTGTTAGATCATATTCGCAAAAAAATAACTTATTTAACATATATATTTTACACAAATTTCACAAGTATTATGCTGAATTTTTTTAAAATGTTACCTCATCATTGTAGACGAGAGAAATAAGTACTAATCGCTGGAACCTCGAAACCGGAGTCATAGGAGATTTTCCTCCATACCGGCAGGGTGCAAGAAAGAAATCATATTAGGCTATAGTAATAAATACTAATCGTTGTTGTTGAGCGTGATTGCAATTGGTTCTGGCATGTGAGTTGTTCTTCGCCGAAGAACAAAATAAATAGACCGGTTGCATCACGTACAGATAAAGAAAGTTGAATTGATTTGTCTTTGGTACGTGTAGATTTTACTTTGGTATAATCTGATCAAGACTGTATGCAAATTGTTGTGATTTGCATTCGCGCGGCAGACTGACCTGGCTAACACCTAAAAGGATGGATCTCTTACGGAGCAAGAAATCTGCCTAATTTGGTCATGGGCTATTCCCATCGTTTGAGGAGGAATCACGTGGGCAAGGAGTATTTCCGTTTAAACATGCAGCTGTTTCCATTTATACGTCCGGTGTATATTTCTGTAAACAAAGGACTCAATCAACGGATGTGTTCCCGGCAAATAACATAAATAAATGGAACTATACCATCGTGTCAACCGGACCTGCACCGTTACGTAACGAATAATTTTTTATTAAATCATAGCCATTAATTTTAGATCTAACCATTAAAATAATTAAGATGATGTGGATCAACCTAATGCCTCTATTAAACATCTGTATTTTGCTTTTAGTATATAATAGATGGACAAGTTAGTTTGACAGCTAATTCTTCGAATGGATACATCTGAACTCACCGAATAGACTGCTATTTTCAGTGGCTGCTAGCGCCTAGATGCCTCCATTTTCCACGCCGTGATCCAAAAGAAGCAAGTAGCAATTCCCAAGAGCGAGACTGAAGCAAATAGGGCTGGGTATTGAAGGCAGCAACCGGCGCGATCGACCTGGATTTCCATTCTGGCGTCGGCACATATTCTTGGTGCCGAGATTCGTTCGTGGCGGCGCGGACAACAACAAGGTTGATCATGATCATGTTATTCCTTTTTTTTTCACTGCTTATTCTTGGTACAAGAGAAATAATACACATAATAAAACACAAAGTAAAAAATAGTCATCTAAACATAAACCGATATAAATCCATCCCCCCGCATGCCATCTACTTTCTCGCCACTAGTGGTGGGATGCTCTGCTCGTTTCTGAAGTAGTCGTCGGGATCAACCTTGCCCTTGGCGAACGCGAGCCTCTTGAAGTTATCCTTGTAGTACTTTTCTCCCCAAACCTTGGCAGATTCGTAGCTGGTGATGTTGCCCACGACGACATTTTGACCGAGGTCAAGGTCCCTGTAGTTCACGTACGCCTGCCTCGGGTTGCTGCTCACGTATGGCGTCATGAACACGTAGAAGTCCTTGAGCCAGTTGGTCTGCGCCGAACCGTTCGTGGCGGCCGACCAGAAATTCATGTACTGGATGTTGAACAGCACGTCGGCACGGTGAGGGAAGGGCGTCGCCGATTCCGGGAAGGCGCTGATCTTCCCGCCGTAGGGGTCAACGATCATGATCCCGGCGTTGGGCTGCGCGAGGAAGTCGAATATCTTGACCCAGCCGTCCTTGGGGATGGGCTGGCGGACGTAGTCGGACGTGGCCTTGCGGAAGCCGTCCGAGGTGGTTCTGTTGAGGATGTCCTCCACGGTGGCGGTGCTGCCAAGGTAGATGTAGGGCACGGACTGGATCCATGTCATCTCGTTGCAGTGCGTCCGGTTTAGGCCGAGCTCCGGGAAGCGGCTTCCCATCAATGGCAGGAGCGTGTCGCACGTGCCGAGGTACATGGACTGGAACTCGGCCGCGCCATTCTGCACGACCACCCGTATGAAGAGGTCTTCGGGGAGAGCTGGCGCGACTACCTGCCATTTGGTGAGGATGTCTACGACGCTCTCGTTGACTGTCTTTGTGAGCTTGAACATGGTGACTTTGGGCGGGACGGGCACGAGCGAGCTTGACCTTCCAGGACAAGCAGCACGATGCCGAAGGTCTCGCTGCATGCCGCCTCCTCGGATGCATGGCCCAGAAGAGAAGAGATCGCTTTGTTTGGTTGGTTCGGAAGCGGTGCCACGCCCACGATTCGGCGTGGGCTGAATCCAAACAGGCCCTGGGTGGGTTGCGTATGGCGTGACGTGGCAGAAGGAGGCGAGACGGCAGGTGGTTGCTCGTCGATGGATGGAAGAAGCGCGCGCGGAGGACGAGGAAGCGAACCGAACAAAGGCTGCGCCGCGCCCCTCGGCTAAAATCGAAGAGACGCGCGCGCCCGGAGTTGCACGCTCGGATTCATTGTTGTACCGAAGAGACGCATCGCATCGGGTCTTGATTGCAGCACGCGCGGGCGCGCAACGACTCGGGTCCGGCGTCCGGCGCACGCAGGCATCCTTTCCTTTTCTTCTTTTTACGTACCCCTCCTCACATGCCAATCCTATAACAACAACAAAAAAAAAAAAACACGCCTCTTCTATCTTGTGCGCTACCTGCTTCATTTGTTCGCGTCGCGCAAACAAATTAGCTAGCCAACGGAAAATAATATAGCAACGGATATTAACAATGGTGCGACGCCATCCAGGAATCCATCATTAATACTGTATTTGGGAAGGTGCGACGCGACACAAACAATACGTCGCCTCGTTAAATCATCATCGATTAGAGCAATTCCAATAATATAGCCAACTGTTGGCTATAACAAGATGTCATATCATTTGTAGTCATCATATAGCTAACATGTACAATAGTTGGCTATAAAAATGTAGTACTTTACTAATATATGGCCCACATTTCACTCTCACAAGGTGCCTAGGAGCACGTGCAAGAGCTGGCTATTGCATAGTAGCCCACCTCCCTTCTCTCTCCTCTTCTCTCTCCTCCAACTCACCTAAAATATATTATTTAATGTCTTATAGTCAGCTGATTGGACTCTATTGTACTTGCTCTTAGCTGGACTTTCTCCACATTAAACTCGTCTGTCTCCCCAGGAATTTAATTGGCACCATTACGTATGCGCGGGCACACACACCACTCTTTCTCTCACCTCTCACTTCATCTCCTCGCTTCGAATTAATACCAGATCGCTTCGTCTACCGTGTGTGTGCCCACCTCTCAAATTACTTTACTTTTCCAGCTTATCCACAACTCATAAGCGTATACAATTTTTTTACACGACCTTCTCTGCATGCTCGTATTAATCAATTACCAAGAGCACTCTACATACATACATAAAAATTTAGACACCCTAGCGCATCTATTTACGGTACAAGGGAGTAATACATAATACTATGACGCGGCTCTTGCGACATGCCACTCAACTCGACTCACGGGACTATTATCTTCTTTTTGGCCGGTCGATGAGCATCCCCAAAGGCAATCAAGGACAACAGCCATACTTCCACCGTGGTAGATCCCATGCCGGGGGATGATTACGCCTTGGTTGGTGCCATAATGGAACAACGTTTATTAACGACGCCATACTCTCTCTACAAACCCTAGATCTTGGTACTAGCTTTCTGTTGACTGGCAAAGGCAAAGCCATTATTTGTGGGCGCGTCATAGCAGGGACCGTCGACCATCGAGGCAGAGTATCCAGTGGCGACGTCGAGGACGTCAATGTAGGAGACCAGCTTGTCGGCGTCGTTGCCTTCTATGAAAACTGTCGTGAAAGTGGAGGGAGGCAAGGAGGGAGGGTCTCGACAGAGAGCGTCGCGCATCGAAGGATCATAGGTGTGGTCATCGTATATGTATCGTCTTCCTCTTT
This sequence comes from Lolium rigidum, assembly GCF_022539505.1. NCBI lineage: Eukaryota > Viridiplantae > Streptophyta > Magnoliopsida > Poales > Poaceae > Lolium > Lolium rigidum. The sequence goes on along the minus strand of NC_061514.1, from coordinate 10,458,567 downwards.
TTTTGCGATGATGCACCAATACCATAGCCGGCCGCCGATGTAAATAGCCGCACAACCGTTGTTACCAGGATAGGTAGCACGACTATAGATTCTTGTACATCCTCGTGAACGTTCCCATTAGTTACTATTGATGAATTTGGATCCATAAATGGTAGGTAGTTAATTGGGAGTACCTACTCATATCAAGCGGGTTCGATCGATCGATCGAGAAAGTGCATGAATGTTGTGTAGCATCTCACGTGTTGAAAGCTAGCTAGCTAGCTTAATTCCACATCTGAAGGAAAATAGAAAAAGAGATGTGAAGCTACGATACCCCAAAAAAAATAGATTAATAGCTTAATTCCACTCTCCACTCTCTCCACTGCTGAATCTAGATCTCAGTAGCAATCCCCTCTCTTTACAAACCCTAGATCTTAGTAGTAGCTTTCTCTTGATGGGCAAAGCCGAAGTAACTCTTTGTGTCGATGGGCGCATCGTATCAGGGACCATCGACACGGAGGCCGAGTTTCTAGTGGCGAGGTCGAGGACGTCAACGTAGGAGACTAGCGTGTCGATGCATGTAGGTAGCATCGTCGCTGCCCCTCGCGAAAGCGATTGTGCAAGTAGAGGGTGGCGATATGAGGGTGGGTCTCGGCAAAGGGCGTCATGTACTATGCTACGGAGGTTCATAGGGGTGGCCACCGTATCTATGTCATCTTCCTACTCCTCGCACTCGTACATCGACACCCTAGCCGGCCGCCGATGTAAATAGCCGCACAAGCGTTGCTACCGGGATAGGTAGCACGACTATAGATGCTCATATGTCATTTTGAACGTTCCCATCAGTTTTTTTTTGTGAGAAATCACTGATAGCATTAAACCATGGTTCTTACAGAACTTCCCAGAACAAAGATAAAATTACAAATAGATCCTTCTGGACCCCGATGCCTAGGACGACGACGAGAATGTTGCACCGGCGGGCCGTCGCACCTTCTCCCCTGAGCCTTGGATTGGGAGGATCCCTTGCACGGATGGAGTAGTCGACGCCACTCAGCTCCAAAAGGAGCCTCCGCCTGTGCCGCCACCGCCATCGACATGGTGAACACCAGCAACAACTTCCTTCTTCTTCAAGATCCGGATCCATCGTCCCGCGGATTCTGGCGAGGGACCAAGGTGCAGTGCCACTCCGAGGAGGTGCGAGCACCGCGAAGACGAAGATCCAGCCGCGGTGATCCTCGGACCTCCGCCGCCAGAGGGGAAGATGCCCGCCTCAAAACACCACTCCGACGGTGCCACCCGCTCCCGAACGCCGACGGCTAGCCACCAAACCGAAACTACGCTATGTACACGTTGTAGATCGGGGCCTCCCCATCCTCCCGCTGCCGGAGCAGCCGACGGAGGTAGTTGGTCTTGATGAATTTGGAGTAGTTGGGAGTGGCTACTCATATCAAGCTGGTTGGATTAATAGCGCATGCATGTTGTGTAGCAGCTCACGAGTTGCAAGGTAGCTAGCTTAATTCCACATGTGAAGAAAAATAGAAAAAGAGTTGCGAAGCTACTATACCAAAAAGAAAACGGATTAAAGATGACCAAAACTTTGAGCGCGCGATCGCGAAGCCACGTCGAATTGAATTTTTGTCCAGCCTTGTGCGCGCTCCCGCAGCTTGGAATCCTGGATGCGTGAGAGCAAGTACAATAGAGTCTAGTCAGCCGACTATAAGACATTAAATAATATATTTTAGATGAGTTGGAGGAGAGAGAAGAGGAGAGAGAAGGGAGGTGGGCTACTATGCAATAGCCAGCTCTTGCACGTGCTCCTAGGCACCTTGTGAGAGTGAAAGGTGAGCCATATATTAATAAAGTACTACATTTTTATAGCCAACTATTGTACATGTTAGCTATATGATGACTACAAATGATATGACATCTTGTTATAGCCAACAGTTGGCTATACTATTGGAATTTCTCTGATACGAAAATAATCCGGCTCAGCCCACCTAACCCCGCTGCGGCCCACCTAGTCCCACACTTATTTAGTGAACAAAGACAGAGCGGACCTGACCTAACCCGAGCGGCGGTTGATCTCTGCTCTCCCTAGCGCCGCCCGCCACTCATCTTCTCTCTCTTTCGCCGGTTCTGCTCCGCCGCTCCCCACAGCTTGCCGGCGCTCGCCACCTACACCGCCACCACGCCGCGGCGCACGTTCGCTCGCACTTTCTAGCGCTGCGACGAGGGGAACGACAAGGAGCGCGTACAGCGCCGCCGGTCGCCCTCGCCAAGCCAAGGCCGCCGCCGGTGAGCTCCGGCACCCTACCGCGCGGTGCACCACGTCGTCTTCCCGGCGGCAGGGGGCAGGGTCGAGGCCTTCCGCGTGGCACCTCGACGCGTCGCATCCGGAGGACGTCATTCGCCCCACATGTACATGCCTTGCAGGTCAATTTCCCCCCCCCCCCTTTGCTACCGCTCGAATTGATCCCCATGATCCCTACCTAAATCCCCCACCGAAACCATTTGTCAGACTACCCGATCTGGAGCCAGCAGGAGGGAGGGGGGATTTCTTGGCTGCACCGTCTCTCCGACGAGGCTACAAGTCCCGCAGCAGCTGCTGCTCGTGTCGACGAGGCGGCCTTCCTTCCTGCTGCAGACCATTCCTGGGTGGACGACCAGACCAGGGCTTCCAGTGTGGTGGCGCCGTGCTTGCCACAAGCGACCTGCTGGTCATGTCTTAGCCTTGGCTATGATAAACCCTCTATGGTGAGCTGGGATTTCAACCTGCCCTATGTGATCCGATCTGATTTGGCCATCGAGCACTCATGTATGTTCGTGCTCTTGAATGATGCCTACTACTCCCTCCGTTTCTTTTTAATTGACTCGGATTTAGTACAAATTTATACTAAATTCGAGTCAATTAAAAAAGAACGGAGGAAGTATATCTTTAACCTTTTTTCAATAGTGCAAAGTTGATATCATATTTTCATTAACCACGTGTATGTGATTTGTAAGACTGAACTTCTTGGAGTAAACAATCGTTCTGTTATACTTGTACTTAATAATTGCTTAGAACAATATATGGTCCTGTTGATCTTGGAACTCTAGGATACTTGCTAGTATGTTTCCGAGTCATCAAATCAAAATATTAAACATGATTCTTTCAGCTACTCCCTCCGATCCCTTTTGGTTGTACTAAATTCGAGTCAATTAAAAGTGATAGGATGGAGTACTACGTTTGCAGTTTATTCGAGACTTTGTGCTAATTTGTTGGAGAATGTTCTCGGTCATATGTGGTCATGTTTTCTTCTAATCTATACGCCAGTGAATAAACCAAGCAAATCATGTATTATTTAGTAGTTGGCAAGAATGCAAGCTCGATTTGCCTCCTACATGTTTGAAGATTGCATATTGTGCTTTTTTGCCTTTTTGTGTGCTGAACACCTGTTTAATGCAACTTTCTTTGTTGTTTCTTATATTTTTTCTTCTGCAGACCATTGGTTGTTTCTCCAGCCACTTATATCTGCCTATGGGGCGGTGGTTCTTGGATCCCTAGTTGCTCCTGATGCTAATGCAGATGTGAATACTGATATCAGCCCTGAGAATGCTATGATCCAGTGACAGGTTGGCATCATTTCTGATATACTTGTGCTGCTGCTGATCTGCATGGGCTGAATACTGATATTTATTTGCATGGGCTGCTGATCTGCATACTGAGATGTGATTAAAAATCCATTTTTTGCGTAGGAGATCAAAGTAAAGGTCTTGGTTGAAGCAAGCTGCAGATGTTGAGGGAACGACCAGACTAGGCCTTCCAGTGTGGTGGCGCCATGCTTGCCACAAGCGACCTGTTTGTTTTTAATTGCCTTTGGCTACGACAAACCCTCTATGGTGAGCTGGGATTTCAACCTGCCTTATGTGCTCCGATCTGATTTGGCCATCGGGCACTCATGTATGTTCGTGCTCTTGAATGATGGCTACTATATCTTTAGCCTTTTTCAATAGTGCAATGTTGATATCTCCTCCTGTCCAGGAGAGGTACTAGCTAGTCGTTCTAGATTTGAATGTACCTATACACAAAATATGTCTAGCTACGTCCAAATCACCGACAATAATATGGAACAGAGCGTGAACTACTCAATGTGTAATTCATCTACTTTTCTTCCTCTTAAATGCCATTTTCTTATTGTTACTGTAAACTGTGAATTGGCCCTATGCAGTAATGCTAATCATATTTTCATTAACCATGTGTATGTAATTTGTAAGACTGAACTTCTTGGAGTAAACAATCGTTCTGTTATACTTGTACTTAATAATTGCTTAGAACAATATATGGTGATGTTGATCTTTCAACTCTAGGATGCTTGCTAGTATGCTTATGAGGCATCAAATCAAAATATTAAACATGATGCTTTCAGCTACTCCCTTCAATCTATTTTCATTGACTCGGATTTAGTGCAAAATTCGAGTCAATTAAAAGGGATTGGAGGGAGTCCTACGTTTCCCAGTTCATTGAAGACTTTGTGCTGATTTGTTGGACAATGTTCTCGGTCATATGTGGTCATGTTTTCTTCCTAGTCCATACGCCAGTGAATAAACCAAGTAAATCATGTATTATCTAGTAGTTGGCAAGCATGCAAGCTCGATTTGCCTCCTTCATGTTTGAAGGTTGCATATTGAGCTTTATTGCCTTTTTGTGTGCTGAACACTTGTTAATGCAACTGTCTTTGTTGTTTCTTATGTTTTTTCTTGTGCGGACCATTGGTCTTTTGTCCAGCCACTTATATCTGCCTATGGGGCGGTGGTTCTTGGATCTCTAGATGCTCCCGCTGCTAATGCATATGTGAATACCGATATTAGCCCCGAGAATGCTATGATCCAGGTGACAGGTTGGCATCATTTCGATATATACTTGTGCTGCTTGCTGATCCGCATGGGCTGAATACCGATATTTATTTGCATGGGCTGCTGATCCGCATACTCGAGATGTGATTAAAAATCCATTTTTTGCGTAGGAGATCAAAGTAAAGGTCTTGATTATTTGGTCGAAGCAAGCTGCGGATGTTGAGTGAACGTGCTACTTTCGCTGTTGTATGTAAAAGCCAGGCAAGTTAATGGTCAGATGAAGCATATGCTGCCGAAAAGTTTAGGCCACTAGTCTTCCAAAAAAAGGTCTAGGTTTTGTTGTTTTAGTCGCTCCTATTAGCTTTGGTCGTTGCTAATTCAGCCTTTTTTGGTATTCATATTGTACTACCTTGTTGTGATTTGAAGTTGTTTGATTTCTGGTCAAGATTCAACTGGATTATGCTTGCATACATATTTGATTTTTGTTGTGGTGATTTGGATCCGGCAGTCACTACAGCTATATTAGTACATAGCTTCATTACATGTTTGTAATCATGTCTTCTTCTTTACTGTGTTCACTAGTTTTCATGTTCCCGTCACACCAAACAATTCATATGTTTGATTTTTGTTGTGGTGGTTCGGAGCTGGTAGTCACTACAGCTATACTAGTACATAGCTTCATTGCATGTCTGTAATCATGTCATCTTCTTTTCTGTATTAACTAGTTTTTTGTTCCCTTCACACCAAACAATCCATACGTCTTTTCAAAGTGTGTTCACTGAGTTTGGATAACTAAAGGTCATTATCTCTTTTATTAGTGTACACCTTATATTGTATACCTATTTAAGTTGGATGAGCCAATGGGGGTGAACAACCTAAGCTTTCTTGTTCACCCTATCTCCTCTACCTTTTTTTTTTGATAATGGGAATATATTAGTACCAAGATGATACCAATTACACCCTATTTCTAATTGCTCTATGGTGATAAGGTATGGCACATCGTAGTAGGCTTGCAAGATTTGTCTTTGCGAGTGAAAAAAATTAAGCTTTCTTGTTCACCCTCAGTCCTCACCCTATTTCCTCTATTTTAGACATTACTATGCCAAAAATAATTTGTTGCAAGTAGTGTTCATATGGTGTCTTTTATTTGTCATACAAGTGGTAGTCATAGTGGAGCCTGTCTTTTGTACTACTAGGCATTTATCTTTGTCGTGTTCTCTCTTACAAGCTTGACTGAAAGTTTCTTATATTGTTCACTTGCAGACCAATGGCCGTTGGTCCAGACACTTGTATGTGACTTATAGAAGCAGAGGGTCGTTTTTGGAACCCAGTTGCTCCTGTTGTAAATGGGGATGTGTATACTGATATCTCACCTGTGAACTCCGTGATCTTTTGACAGAGGTTTGTATCCTGTGTTGACCTTATTTCTTTGTATGGTCTGCTGATACTAAGATGTGTGTTTAAAACTACATTTTTTGTGGCATAGAAGATGAAGTAATGTGTTGATTATTTGGTTGAAGTGTTTGCTGCAGAAGCTGAGCCAGTGCTACATTAGCTGCTGTAGAAGCCAGACAAGTTAAAGTTGAGATTCTTAGGTCCAGTTCTTTTGGAGGTTTTGAACGGCTAAGGGGTGAAAATAAACTATAGCTGAAAATAACCATTTTAAGTGTTTCCGATTTTTCATGTTATTTACGTCCTAATGCCACCACATGAGGACCTCTTGGTTGACCAAACCGTTTTCTCCAGAAGCGTGATTTCCTCCTTACTCCCGAGCTAGATTTGCTCCTGCTCGCACCCGTCTGCCACCGCCATGGGAAACTCCAGACGTCAGCGCCCGTCACCCCACACCCCCATAACCATCCCCTATTCCAATTTCAAGGCGGAAGGTGTAGCTCGTGGCCAGCCCTTTAGCTTGTTGGCCCAGATCGAGCTTGCCTGCCGGGGCTCGATCTGCTTAAGCGCCCAAGCAGCAGCTCCGCTGCAGCTCCTCACCTATGCTGCCACAACCCTGCGCAGATCCTTCTGTCGGTCGGATCCTAGAGCCTGGCTGCTTGATGGTGTTGGCTAGCAGCTGCTCCGAAGCTGCAAAAACGGAGTACTACCAGACCTATGCCGGACGTGCTCGTCGGATCCACTTCGGATGGTACTCGACGCAGATGCAGCCCACAATGCAGAAGACCGACTTCGTTGCGGAAACGATGCTTAAGGTTTTGGTACATGATGAAAGCGAGTGCAGGATTTGAACACCATAAACATGCAATCTCGTATGTGTACTGTATAAGATGAGAGCAAGTTTACAGATGCACGAATAGTAATAATTCAGAGATACGAGTTCTAATTTTCACTAGTAGCGCTCTAACATTACACCCTTCCTTCTATTTTAGTTTTAATAAACAACTAGCAACAACCTCCTATTTTCTTATTGTAATATTTAGTAAGACGTTTAAAAATTAATTTATATATGAAGGAAGTACAAAAAATAATTCAAAAACAGTTTGTCAGAACACAAATTCATCCCCAGGGCGTTACAGATTTCTCATCACACAACTTAGATAATAAGCTGGACAACAGTTTCGATCTTATTTTCAATGTAGTTTCTCTGGAAAGCTCAAGGGTGGCTTATGTACAAGCCGGAGCTAAAAAAAAACTGGGTCGTACTTGTCAAATTCTACTTTTCCCTGTCTTCCCATTTTTGAAGATTTGTTAATATCTCTCGGACACCAAAACTACAAGAACACTTCTTTCATTAAGACTGCTAAAACACTTGATGTCAAGTATACCTGGGCATGGGAAGCCCGGCCCGACCCGACCCGGCCCGAAAATCCCGGGACGGGCCGGGCTTTTTCTCTCTATCGGGCCGGGCTCGGGCCATCATTCTTCAGCCCGTAATTATATCGGGCCGGGCTCGGGCCACAGGGAAAAGGAAATTACCATTAGACCGGGCTGGGCCGTTGGGCCAGCCCGGAAAAAATCGGGTTTTTTCGGGCCGCGGGCCGGGCTCGGGCCAAAGTTTGCTGAAAGTTGGTCGGGCCGGGCCGGGCTCGGGCCAAGGATTTCCGTCGGGCTTTTTTCGGGCCAGCCCGAAGCCCGGCCCGGCCCGAGAAATGCCCAGGAAGAATGTCAAGTTATTTTTAGTAACATGTGCTCTTAACGTTTTGATTTGTGCATGAAGTTTCTTTCGATCGAAAAATATTCTCCTCATGTGTTATGTGTATCTTTTTCAAACCAAGTTGCAATGCCGTTATATCGTTTTTCATATCAAGTTGCAATGCCGAGCTTGCTCTATAATTCAGGTCGTTTTTCATTTGATTCGAGGGATCGTGAGGTCGGAGTTATCAATGCTCTGTCTAGGTTGCCAATAATAGTGTGTAGAGCGAATGGAAGTTAAAGACTATTTAACTGAGCCCCTCCGCTTCTACTCTTGCTTAAAAACAAATATATTTTTTCGTTTCCTTCTATATTTCCTGTTTAAGATTGTTACAAAATTTGGAGTCTCGGTGATGTTACTTGATTACCTATGTAATGAAAAAATCAAACCATTTAAAACTATTAAACTGAGCGCTTTTTCACTTCTAATCTTGCTTAGAAAGAAAACAATTCTTGTTGTGTTATATTTTTGTATGTTATTTAAGTTTATTACGACATTTGGAGGCTTATGTGATGTCTTTCTTGCTCACCTGAGAAGTGATTACTAATATGAAGATAAACTAAGAACCATTCAAAAGTATTTAACCGAGGGCCTCCTTTTCTACTCTTGCTTAGAAAAAGACAACCATTTTCTCATAATCCTTTCTATTTCTGGTTTAAGCTTGTTACAAAATTTGGAGATCGGTGATGTTTTTCTTGATAACCACAGAAGTTCTTACTAATGGAAAGACAAACACCAGCCATTCAAAACTATTAAACTGAGTGCTTACACTTCTTCTTGCTTAGAAAAAACATTATTATTGTTCTGTTGCTTTTCTATTTCTGCTTTATGTTATCTATTATGGGATTCTGGAGTGCTGTTTTTCTCCTTAACTTAAGAAGTGCTACGAATATGAAGACAAACTTAATCCATTCAGAACTATTGAACTGAGCGACTCCACTTTTAGTCTTGCTTCGAATAAAACATCTTTCAGTTCCTTTATGTTTAGACAAATTTTTGAGGCTGTGGTGGTGTTTTCATGGTTAACCTCGAGAAGTTCTTACTAATATGAAGACAAACTCAAACCATTTAAAATATATTAACCGAGAGGCTCTACTTTTCTCGCATAGAAGATATAATGAATTACGGCATGTTCCCTCTCTCGTTTCGATTGAGCTTTGTTACTACATTTGGAGGCTTCTGTATTGTTTTCTTGTCACCCTAAGCTATTCTTACTAATATATTAGACTAACCGATCTGGAACCAGCAGGAAGGAGGAGGGAGTTTGTGGCTGCACCGTCTCTCCGACGTGGCTACAAGTCACGGAACAACTGCTGCTGCTCGTGTCGACGAGGCAGCCTTCATGCCTGCTGCCGGCTGTTCGTGGGTGGACGACAAGACCAGGGCTTCCAATGCGATGGCCGCTGCAAGCGACTTGTTGTTCATGTCTCGGCCTTGACTACGATAAACCCTCTATGGTGAGCTCGGATTTCAACCTACCTTATGTGCTCGATCCGATCCGACCGTCGAGCACCCATGTGTGTTTGTTCTCGTGAATGATAGCTACTAGATATTTAGCCTTTTTTAACAAGTGAGAAGTTGCTATCTCTTGTCCGGAAGAGATACTAGCTAGTTGTCGTAGATTTGTTTGTATTCTATACACAAAATGTGTGTAGATACGTCCAAATCAACGACAACTAATATGGAACAGAGGGAGTACTAATCAATGTGTAATTCGTCCACTTTTCTTGCTGTTAAATGCCATTTTCTTGTTGTTACTGCACAGCAAGCTGTGTTGTGTAGTAATCCCAATCATACTTTCATCCTAATCATATTTTCATGAACCACGTGTATGTGGTATGTAAAAGTGAACTTCTTGGATGAACCACTTGTACTTGAATAATATCTTAGAACATTATATGGTCTTGTTAATCTTTGAACTATAGGATTGTTTGCTCGGTGAATGATGCTTCTAGCTAGTATGTTTCCAAGTCATTAAAATATTAACCATGATGCTTTCAGCAATTATGTTTCTTCGAGGTGTGTTGGCTGAGTTTTTGGATAACTAAAGTTCATCTCTTTTATTAGTGTTCACCATCTATTGTATACCCATTTAAGTTGGATGAGCCAATGGGAGTGAAAAACCTAAGCTTTCTTGTTCACTCTACTTCCTCTATTTTAGACTTTACCATGCCATGAAAATTTGCCTCGGTAGTGTTCATATGGTGTCTTTTATTTATCATACAAGTGGTAGTCGTAGTGGAGCATCTCTTTAGTAGTACTAGGCATTTATCTTTGTCGTCTTATCTCTTACAAGTTAAACTGAAATTTTCTTGTATTGTTCACATGCGGACTTAGGGTTGTTGGGCCAACCACTTGTATGTGACTTATAGAAGCAGAACCCGACTTGCTCGTGCTGTGAATGGGGATATGTATATCGATATCATACCTGAGAACCCCGTGATCTTTTGGCAGAGGTTTGTATCATTTCTTTCCTAGACTTGTGTTGACCTTATTTCTTTCCACAGTCTGCTGATTATGAGATGCTTAAAACTTTATTTTTTCTGCTGCAGGGGATCACGTAAATGTGTTGATTATTTGGTTGAAGCGTTTGTGCAGAAGCTGAGCCAATTAGTGCTACTTTAGCTGCTGTAAAAGCCACTCAAGATAATGGTGAGATACTTGTCTGATTCTACTTTTCCCATTCTTTCATATTTTTGAGGATAGGTTAGTCTCTCTGGGACACAAAAACTACAATTCTTTCATTAAAGGACTGCTAAAACACTTGATGTCAAGTTAATTTTAGCAGCATGTGCTCTTAACGTCTTGGTTTGTGTGTTAAGCTTTGAATCTGAAAAATATTCTCCTGATGTGTTATGTACATCTTTTTGGAATTTTAGTTACATTGATCACCTCTTCTTGGACGGTTACGTCGATGGAGGTTTACACGGTTGGTAGACTACTACTGTTCTCCTTGCACCAATATGTGAGCAAACCCTTTGTTTTTTCATATCAAATTGGAATGCCAATCTTGCTTTATAATTGAGGTCGTTTTTCATTGGACCGTACATTTGATTCGAGGGATCATGAGGTTGTAGTTATCATTGCCCTGTTTGGATTGCCAATAATAGAGTGCATAGAGTCAATGGAATGTGAAGACTATTTGTACTTTCTTAGAAGAAGACAAGCTGTTTCGGTTTAAGCTTGTTACAAAATTTGGAGATCGTTACTTGGTAACCACGAAATACTTACTAATGGTAAGACAAACACCAATCATTCAAAACTCGTTAAACTGGGCGCTTCCACTTCTTGCTTAGAAAACAGTATTATTGTTATTTTACTTTTCTATTTCTGTTTTAAGTTATTTACGAAATTCGGTGGTGATGTTTTTCTCGTTATCCTAAGAAGTGCTACGAGTATGGAGAGAAAGTTAATCCATTCAGAACTATTGAACTGAGTGACTCCACTTTTAGTCTTGCTTCGAAATAAAAATCTTGTTCTTTTAGTTCCTTTTCTTGTTCTTATTTCGGTTTCGACAAATTTCGAGGTCTGTGGTGGTGTTTTCTCGTTTAACCTGAGAAATGCTTACCAATATGAAGACAAAGTTAAACCATTAAAAATATATTAAACCGAGAAGCTGTACTTTTCTTTCAGTAGAACACATTCTCGCATGTTCATTCTCTCGTTTAGCTTTGTTACTATATTTTTCCTGAAGTCCATTTTTCTCTGTTACACTTTTGTATATGGTTTGAGAAAAAGGTCCATGAGTTCTTCCAGTAGCTTTACATCCCAACTTTGTTTTTATTTCTTTCTAGATGCGTATATATGCATATAATTTGTAAAACTGGATAAGTACTTTAGAATTCTTAAAGGAATGAGCAACTATTTTAGTACTTGAACATTTAATAAATGTACAGCTATATTAATTAGTATCATGGTTTTTGTGTACGACATCTTCACGAAATAACGAGGCCATCTAATTTTGTATAGTTTTGCAAGCACGAGGATTGGTATATAACTATTAATAAATGTAGTAGTCATCTATGTCTTATTTCCTTGCCTTGCATAAGAAACAACTCTCTCGTCACCCACCTTTCAATTAAATTACAGATATGCAATATGGAATGACCTCGACATGCTTAATCACCTCCTTTATTCTCTACATTTATGTAGAAAAATATAAAACCAATATATGTAAGTGTAATGCAAGTAGTAATAGTTGTAAATAATGTAAGAAGATACTAAAATTGCCAAAGTTTTGCAAGTTTTCTTGTTTGGTTTTATAACATGTTGTGTATATATGTTACTTGGAGACACACATGGCTGTCATTGCATTCGTGTGCCTTGCTTTTTTGTGGATTGGGATATTGGTATTGACTTTGAGTGTGTACCGTAGTCCCGGTGTATCGCGTGCTAGAATTTGGATTTTTTTATCGGGCATGGGTCTCCTTCTCGCATTGGTCAATACGATTAAGACAAGTATCTTCCATAGTGCTAATTAAGACAGTATCTTCTCAAAGAAACATGCTTTCGTAATTCATAACAATACGATTATTATTCACGATTGTAGACTCGTTTGCTCCAAATTTAGTTGCGTACGTCGATTATTTGTCCCCGCGCTAAGAAAATTTGCCTCGGTAGTGTTCATATGGTGTCTTTTATTTATCATACAAGTGGTAGTCGTAGTGGAGCATATCTTTTGTAGTACTAGGCATTTATTGTTGTCGTCTTATCTCTTACAAGTTAAAATGAAATTTTCTTATATTGTTCACATGCAGACTTAAGGTTGTTGGGCCAACCACTTGTATGTGAGCAGAAGCCGATTGCTCCTCGCTGTGAATGGGGATATGTATACTCATGTCATACCCGAGAACTCCGTGATCTTTTGGCGAGGTTTGTATCATTTCTTTTCTTAGACTTGTGTTGACCTTATTTCTTTCCACGAGCGTGCTGATTATGAGATGTTTCAAACTTCATTTTTTCTCTGCATGGGGGATCAAGTAAATGTGTTGATTATTTGGTTGAAGCGTTTGTGCAGAAGCTGAGCCAATTAGTTCTACTTTAGCTGCTGTAAAAGCCACTCAAGATAATAGTGAGATACTTGTCTCCTTCTACTTTCCCGGTTCGTTCATATTTTCGAGGATAGGTTAGTATCTCTGGGACACCAAAACTACAATTCTTTCATTAAAGGACTCGCTAAAACACTTGATGTCAAGTTAATTTTAGTAACATGTGCTCTTAACGTCTTGGTTTGTGCGTTAAGCTTCTTTGAATCTGAAAAATATTCTCCTGATGTGTTATGTACATCTTTTTGGAATTTTAGTTACATTGATTACCTCTTCTTGGATGGTTACGTCGATGGTGGTTTACACAGTTATGAGACTCTCCTTGCACCAATATATGAGCAAACCTTTTGTTTTTTCATATCAAATTGGAATGCCAATCTTGCTTTTACAATTGAGGTCGTTTTTCATTGGACCGTACATTTGATTTGAGGGATCATGAGGATGTAGTTATCATTGCCCTGTTTGGATTGCCAATAATAGAGTGCATAGAGTGAATGGAATGTGAAGACTATTTGTACTCTTGCTTAGAAGAAGACAACTGTTTTTTGTCATAATCCTTTTCTATTTCTGGTTTAAGCTTGTTACAAAATTTGGAGATTGTGGATGTTTACTTGTTAACCACGAAGTGCTTACTAATGGTAAGACAAAACACCAACCATTCAAAACTATTAAGCTGAGCGCTTCCACTTTTTGCTTACAAAACGAGTATTATTGTTATTTTACTTTTCTATTTCTCGCTTCAAGTTATTTACGAAATTCGGTGGTGATGTTTTTCTCGTTATCCTAAGAAGTGCTACGAGTATGGAGAGAAAGTTAATCCATTCAGAACTATTGAACTGAGTGACTCCACTTTTAGTCTTGCTTCGAAATAAAAATCTTGTTCTTTTAGTTCCTTTTCTTGTTCTTATTTCGGTTTCGACAAATTTAGAGGTCTGTGGTGGTGTTTCTGTGCTTAACTTGAGAAGTGCTTACTAATATGAAGACAAACTCAAACCATTAAAACTATATTAAACTAGGAAGTTGTGCTTTTGTTTCATAGAACAAATCATGGCATGTTCATTCTCTGTTTCGATTGAGCTTTGTTACTTATTTGGAGGGTTACGTAAAATTTTCTTGTCAATTTGAGCTATGCTTGCTAACATGAAGGCAAACTCGTAGCATGATCAAAACTATTAAAGCCTCGATTTCTAATCATATTTGTCCTAAAGTCCATTTTTGTCTACGTTACACTTTTGTATATGGTTTGAGAAAAATGTCCATGAGTTCTTCCAGGTAGCTTTACATCCCAACTTTGTTTTTATTTCTTTCTAGATGCGTATATATGCATATAATTTGTAGAACTAGATAAATACTTTAGAATTCTTAAAGGAATGGACAACTATTTTAGTA